>NC_056750.1:290950289-291042789 GCF_019279795.1 Protopterus annectens | reverse complement strand
ACATGTCTTGAGCTACAGGCATGAAGCACCAAGCAGACAGTCAGTGCTACAGGTGTGAATGAGTTGGGATAACTTATGCCAAAACTCCACATCTTAATCTCCCCATCGCTCATATCAAAATTCTCAAATCACTTCTTTCAAAACAAGTTTCCTTTAATAATTTTTTTCTTACAAAGTTTCTTGTTACTAAACTATGAATTAAATTCTTATAATCCATGTCAACTAATGGTCTTAGATTAATAACCCCACCAAAAGATATAGTAGCCCCAAATCTGACATCATCATATGTGGTGTTTCAATAAACATAATACTTCACATAGAATTTGTTCAAGAAAGCACATTTCCCATGCCTTTCCAAAGAAATAGTTTATCACCAGTCTATTTCCTACTTATGCCTCCTTCAGAAACATACAAAGTCTGTCCATCAGCATTATCATCTGGAGAGACAGCATATACTTACTAAGTTAGATTCAGGGTTGTATTTACTGGCAGACTTATTGTATCAAATGTCAAGTATTTAATGTCATGCAACCTTCTTTCTTCTTAAAAACCACAGCATCACAATTAGTATCCAGTAAATTTCTGTTCATTAAATTTAGTTAAGGTTCATCTTTTAATATTCATAGTTTACACAATACCCAAGTTTCAACCAGTGTACATAAATAAAGGTATAAAAACGACCACCATCCTACCCAAGTTAGAGAGTCCAATAGTATACATAAATAGTTACCCCCCCTCCCCCCAGACTGGGACATCATACAGCTATTCATAAAGATTAGTAAATGAACCCAGAGGGTGTATATTCATAGTTTACACAATACCCAAGTTTCAACCAGTGTACATAAATAAAGGTATAAAAACGACCACCATCCTACCCAAGTTAGAGAGTCCAATAGTATACATAAATAGTTACCCCCCCTCCCCCCAGACTGGGACATCATACAGCTATTCATAAAGATTAGTAAATGAACCCAGAGGGTACCCAATAATCAAACTTGTTCTAGAGGTACTTAATGCTGCCTCTGTACTGCCAACTTAAAAAGCCTTGAGCCCACATAATATTTTATTATCAAACACCCCCACAATATTAGGCCCTTTTAGAGGTATATCTGCATGATTCTTATCTACCTTTAAATAAATGCATCCATAAGAATATCCAGAATATTGTATTACATGAAAAACAGATGCAAGATTTTATATCTGAGGTCACAGAAAACACACTCATAGTCTGTAAAGCTGGCATATGTTTGAAACGGTGAATCAGAGAGTCTGTTCTCTAAAACAAACAACATTCATAACATTGATATTTTCAGCAAATATCATCAGTAGAGCAACTTCAGAGCAGAAAAATAAAGCAGCATACTTTATAACACTTGGGAGTGCCTTCTGTGTGGAGTCTTCATGGCCTCCCCGTGGTTGGGTAGCGTTCTAAAGACATGCTTGCGTAAATAGGCGTGCCTTTGTTGAAGGTTGGAAGTTGAGCTGGCACCTTGGCGTTTCGTAAAGATCTACTGCCAATCATTAGCAGACCGGAGTTCCGCTGTGGCGACCCCTTACCGGGAAAAGCCGAAAGACAAACAACAACAACTTTATAACACTTACCTGGGATTCATTAAAGGGCATAAGGCTTGCGCTAGAAAACTCTTGTTCCCATGACAGTTCAGAGATGCATAAGTTGCCAAGAGGAAGGTTGTTATCTTCAGCTAATTTGCATGTCTCTGAACCACAGTTAACTACCATGAAACGTACACCACTGCTGATTTGCACAGTGCAGTAGTTACCTGCTGTGGACACATTGTGTACATCTAGGAACCCCACCCCCACACACAAGTACACATTCAAACACACACATACACCACAGTCTCCATACCTGTCCCTAAGTTGTCTGCTGTTCTCCTGTCTAGTGATTCCACTACCCACAGCCTTAAGTCCTGCTAATACAAAAGACTTTTGAGTGCTCCCTGTTGTCTAGTGCTTCCTCCCATCCCTGTACTGCTGTGGGTGCAGTTAAGGCAAAAGTGTAATATCCCTGGAGGCTTCTGATTCCCCATCACCCTATCCCCATACTGCTGTAGGTGCTATTAAGGCATAATTGCAGTATCCCATATGGATAGTGTTCATCTCACCCTCCCCGATCAGCATACTAGTTTAAGTGCCATTACTCACAAGTGTACTGTGGTGACTAGTGGTTCCTATCACCCTCCAATCCCCATATTAGTTAGTGTTGTTTGCTGACACAGTGTGGCAGGGATGGCTATGCTGAACAATTTCCTGAATCAGTCAGCATGTAGATGCCTTCCTAAAAGCGATTGTGAAATGGGGGAGGGGAGGTAGAGCACATGACTATATGCCTGTCCCCCCTCACTGCCTTATTAGCATACGGCATGGCTGTAGAGCGAATGCTGACCTGTGCCATTAGTCTTCATGCTAGAGCATCATGTTGCACTGTGTTAAAGCTGTTTCTGAATTAGTGTTACCTCAACATATACACCTAACCTTTATGAATCCCCCATTGAGTTGCTCTTCACAGCTCCTGTCTGTTATCTTAATATTAGCTTTGTTGAAACTACTGTGTTCCAACAAATCAAGATATCTGCGTCATCCTAGATGTTTTAGCTAATACAGTATATAACCACTAGTATGTATATTTGCCACCTAAATCAAATTTAAAAATATATGCCAACTGATCATAATAAATTCATACACTGCACCTATATCTACCACTACATCTATTGCTTGACCTGTGTCACATATTATATGCACCTATTGGCCATCTTAATGTAACTTTTCCAAAATAAAAGTTATGTAAAGATGTAAGAACATAACACTAAATGTTACCTTAACCACACCAAAAATGTTCAAAGGACAAGTACTACATTTCTACATAAAGACACAAAGCAGACACATGCATTAAGACTTCTTAGTATAGGTCCCATTTATGCAAACAATTTTATAACTTAACCTCTGGGAATATACGTTTCAAACATTTTCAACAGTAATCAGCAAAATTGCTGTTGATGTCATTTGGTATAACTGGTTCTTATTATTTACTAAACTGCAATAAAAAAATTAGTGTAAACTATTAGGCATAAATCTTAAGCAATTAAGAAAAGTTAAGCAGTAACTGAAACAAAGGACTAACGGTGATAATAGTTGCACCATTATTTGCTGCTGTAGTCAAAACTCAGCATATCTAAATTAGTAACTTGCATAAAAGACATTTCTGGGTACATAACTAGATTTTTCTGTTAACATACTTCCTGTTACGGTTCTAATACTGAATGTCAACATGTTAATTTCAAACATATTCCCAATAGAAGACAGATGTCAGTTGGTAACTGCCTGTCATTATTTACTAAAGTCTAGTGAATTGTGCTAGTAATAACTGACAGAATGAATCTTAAAACAATTAGGTCAAACAATAACAAATCACTGGAGCAAAGGACTAATTGTAGTAATAGTTGCACCAGTATTTACTTCAGTAGTCAACATTTACATAGTATATCTTGATTAGTTTATTACATAAACATCCTATAGACTCTACAGAAATCAATACAGTTTTTCCATCAGTCTTCAAATAAAAAAAAAAGTCTAGTAGTGCTACTGTCTGCACCACTGTTTGCTTCAATAGTTAAAATCAGGTTTGTGTAATGTAGTAATCAAAATTAGAAACAATACAGGAACTTAAAGTATAGTTCTTGTTACACAGTTTTTTCAGTTGTCATCTGTTGTATATTCCTTACTGATTTCCTATAAATAAAGCATATTTACAACAGTAATTATAGCTTGAATAATATCAGCATTTACTTGAATGTGGATATTATCAAAGGAGTCACCATATACTCTTGAGTCCTTGAAATCTACAATATTTTATCTGTTAGTACATAAATATAATTAGCATGCAAATCTTTTGCAAATAAAATTATATCAAACAAGCAAGACTGTTTATAATAACATTGGAATCTTTCTCCCTGGTCCTCATTGAAAATAATCCTTGCAGTTTGACTATCCGAGTTAACAAATGTAAACTAAACTATGTCTCTGTGCTTTTCAGTGGGAAAATGAGTCCATTTTGCATATAAATAATCCAGATTCAACTGACACGTTTCCTGTATGGCCCAACATTTTGAATTTTTTTTTTGTTTGCCAGTTTAGGTTTATCCACTTGCCTTGCTGTGTGGTGTAAAGTGATGAAGGCCATTCTTAGTGTTAGCCAGCTGTTTAGCTTAAACAATAAAAAAGATAAGTAAATCCCTCTGTAGATTGTATTGTCTGTTGTAGTGTGGTTTTCAAAATGCCATGATCTTTAAAAACAGCATGTCCTTCTACTGAATATCTTTTTCACAGTTGTCATACTTATTATCATACAGCTTCGTGCTCAAATCATTAAGCAAACTGGACCAACGAAATCCTGAGTTTACCATACTTTCATTCAGTCAAAGGTAAAGGCAGTGTATAAGCTCTGCCTAACCCAGTGACTTGGTAAATCCAGTCCAAAGCATCATATTTGTTTCATATTTCTTTCTTTATTCTGGCCTTCTCTTCAAATGAAATCAGATGCTTTTCATTGCACACCTTCTGGCCTTGTATTTATTTCCTTATAACACATATCACCAGCTTTTTGTTTTAGTGGCTGCATGGTGTCATATTGCTCCTGCAATAACTCCATTATCAATTTTACTAAGTGCCAGTTGCGTGACATATCCAGCTGATAGTCCTGAGAAGTGATTTTTGACATCTTCATGCTTTGCAGGTCAGGCTGCAACCATGAGATCTTGTATTCCATTTCTTTTTACAAAATCACGGCGGTAGCGTTGTTACCTCACAGCAAGAGGTTCTCCCGTTCGATTCTCGGCTGGGCTTGGGAGTACCTTCTGTGTTGAGTCTGCATGTTCTCCCCGCGGTTGGGTAGCATTCGAAAGACATGCGTGCGTAAATGGGCGTGCCTTTGTAGAAGGTTGGGCATCGAGCTGGCACCTTGGTGTTTCATAAAAATCTACTGCCAATCATTAGCGGACCGGAGTTCCGCTGTGGCGACCCCTTACAGGGAAAAGCCGAAATACAAACTACAACAACAGCATCTTTTTCATTTGAAAATATTTATGCTGCTGTTGCAATGTTTGTGACATTTTAAGAAATGAAGGGTCTATATTAGATGATCGAACTTTCAAAAGTTCACCTGTCATATGGTCGACACCATATGATCGAATTTTTGAAAGTTCAAACGTTTTAACAGAGATCTCCGTACAGTGCGAAATGGGAAGATTTCCCTTTTCTGCACTATAGTGTGATCTTGAAGTTGGTATATTTAAAGAGCGGGGGTGTGGGGGGTGCAGGAGGGGGGGCTTTCCCCCCTGCTTAAAATGTTCAGGTAGGTTATTTGTGTAGTTTTTTTTTTTATTAGATTTTCGAACTTTTAAAAGTTCGATCATATGGTGTCGACCATATGACAGTTGAACTTTTGAAAGTTCTATTATCTAACATAGACCCAAAATGAATATGGTTAAACTTGCTTAAATAACACCTATGTGGTCTGGAATGTCACACCTCTAGCAGCATATACTTACTTTGCATTCCAGAGATTTTTCTGAAAAGTAAACTTAAAAAAAGTACAAATAGCAATGTTATCAGAAAGAAGTATTCTTTACGCTGATGATAGTGCATTCATGGTCTTTCCATAAATACTATAATGTATTATAATGCGCACATATCCCAAGTAATATTTTTTGTTAAACTTTGGAAACTATATCATTTAGATGTACGTGTGTGTATGTAATATGTATTGTTAGAACAGTTTTGTTAACTAGACATAAGATTTTACAAGACAACAAGAAATTCCTGTATGGGTGCATTTATTGAGATATTTATAGATTTATGAAAATGTATGCTTAATTGTATAATTAGTGATATAAATAACACTGAATATCTCTCAAGATGTGTACCTTACATTGCAAATAGCAAAGACAGTTTTCTTCAAGAATATCTAAAGTTTCACCTGATGTCTTGCAACAGTTTGTAAGTCACTTGTTTTTTGAAATATTGTTTATTTTCATAATTGCTAACAAACAGCTAGCAATATCTCAGGTATAAAGTGATATAAATGGACATTGACAATGAACTTTCCTGTCTCCCATGGCATTTCACAGCATGTCCCTCAGGTAAAATGTTTTTGAGGGTTGAGGGGGTTAGCATAATGGTTAAGATGTTTACCTTACAAATAAAGTGAATTGTTTGATTTTTAGATAAAGTAACTAACTAGGCTTAAAATGACCCGCAAGGGCAGTTAGCCTAGCACTAACTTGTGAACCAGTGAAATGTAAGGCTCTCGGATATGAAAATATGAACATAAGTATGAAAATATGAATAAGTAAATTAATTTCTCTTCTGCAGGACATTCTAGATTAACTGTCTTAGTTTCATTTTATTAATAACTCTTTGCAGTTTCTAATGCTGCATGCTGTCTATTATTAGCTGACAAGCCACTTGGGTTTAGGAAGCCAGGTGGAAAAAAGGTCTGGATGCTATAAGGAGTTGTGGTTGTGTACTGGAAGTATACAGAAAATGGCGTTATATGCTTCAGCAATACAGTGAAACTATATTTTCATAAACCAAATGACTAGAAATGTCCTTCTTCGTTAAATGCCATGAGGTCTCCTGTTGCTGAATCATGTTTGAAGTTTTTGGTGCCTGTTGTGTGATACAAAGGACCATCATGCCACGTCCTTGTTTCTAATTTCCAAATAAAATAACTATGTTATAAAGTATGTCACATGTATGCATCTGCTGTTACAGCATCAGTGAAAATAAAACAGGCATATTAGCATTATATACTGTATGAGCATGTCTTCCCCATATCTCCTAATTCTGGTTTCACTCTTTAATTAATTAATTTTGTTCATCATTAATTTATTACATTATTAATTTATAATTATGCATTCTCTAAAATCATCATGGTCAGTAAATTGTTTTTATTTACAGGGAAAAGGACATGGAACACATCATCAGAATACCAGAACTTGGAGTCAGTAAGGTGAATCTCAACTGATTTATCTTTTTGCCCAGCAAAGCTATAGTTAGTCCAGTATTATCATGTTTTGTATTTCTTGTACTCTTGCATTACTCGCATGTCCTGTCTGTCCTTAAACTAGTTTATGTCTCGGGTGACCAGATCTCAGTGATAGGCAACTTTAGTTTTGACTTGTCAGTACCTTTTAGCTGGTAGTATGACAGAATATGCTGTACTATAAAAATTCATATCTGATGTTGTCATTTTCATTCGTTCCTCAATTAATGGGCCTCAGATCCAGCCTTGGATCCAGCTCGGTCACTTTTACTAGATTCACAGATCCAACTCTCGAGCTTCTCCCTTACCCTCAATGTCCCACTAACCTAATATACCTCAGATATTGCTTGCTGCAATATCGCTCAGACACAGGTCATCTTCTCTTAAGCTTTTGGGTGTTTTTTTCACTATTTAAAGGTGACAAGTTGCTTTCTGTGCAGTTTTTTGGGTTCTGTCCATCAAGCACTAGTGGGAAAAAATCCTTCACTGTATTTTGAAAACTTTTTCTTCTTCCTTTATGTCCTAAAACAGCAGATAAACTGACTGGTTTTTAAAAAATGCACTTCCTGTGGGCATAAGATTCCCAATTCCGATGCCCACAGAGAATGTGTTCTTTGTTTGGGCACTGCCCATTTAAAAAATGATTGTTCTGTCTGTGCGGGGTTTAATTCCAGGTCTCTTAGTGACCATAGAAGTAAACTAGTGATAAAGAGTCCGTCTTCCCCCTACTTCTTCCTTGGCAACTAGGGCTCAACCCTCCCCCCCACCTCCAAGATATCCAAAAAAAGGGAAGCCTGATTCAGCTCCAGAAAATAAGGACCCTAAGAAGAGGTCTCCAGACCATTCACCAACATCAGCTCTGACCTCCAAGCCTCCTGCAGAAATTTCAGAAAAGTGAGATCCTGCCACCTCAAAGCCTAGATCACCTCGGATCTGGTCACCGCTGTTCTCGCTGGAGCCTATCTCTCAACTCCACTTGCATTTTTTCCAGGAGACACTTCAGGCCTTCTTATGCCAGCTCCTCCTTTAGGTCTTCCAGGAACTTGTCTGAATCAGAGGTGGATAAGATGATGAGGAAGATCCTCAGAGCTCAGATCCAGATGGGGGGCAATCCTGTCTTTGTCTCCCATTGGACCTGTGACCTGCCCTCAACTGATCATCAACTGATATCTCCTGTGATACGTCCTGTGGTTTCAGAACCCTTGAATCCAAGATCCTTGAGGGTGTACTTTTTGGATCCAAAGACAGATCGTTCTTGGACTCTGACCATGTTCCTGAGTCACCCGGCTCCAATGCTTTCAGAGTAGGAGGACTGTTAGAGCCAAAGCATTGATGCCAGCTCCAGGGGGATGGGGTCTACTCCAAAGTTTTCAGATTAATCTTTGCCTGTAGTTGCATCAGTGCTGGAGAGCTTGGGTCCATTTCCCTCTTTAAGACAAAAATCTGGGGGGATTCAAGACTTGTTGGCATAAGAGCCTTCATCTCCGGTGCTGCTGCCTTCTGTTTCTCCTAGACCCTCTGATTTTGAGCTAGTGGAGAGGGTTTTCTCCCTCTGCCTAGAGGGAAGACATCCTTGTCCCCTTCAGATCCTAGTTCTCTTCCACCATCTGATAAGAGTTCAGTGCCTCTCACTTCTATCCCACTGGGACAGCCTACCTGAACAAGCCTGCATTCAGTCCCTTGGTACTACCCTGACACTTCTGATATCTCAACAGACCATCCCATTGATGAGGTCGCTAGGATGATGACATGTTAAAGGAGACACCTAGATTCTCCTCAGGATCTCTAACTGAGGCCACAGACTTCGATGAGGGGGAAGAGTCCCTCAGATCTCCACCTACAGATGTTTCCTTTGGAGAAGTACTGGAACTTCTAAGGCAAAAAGGTGGCTAATCTTCCAACCCCTCTTCCCAGGAGGAGTCGGTGTTCCTGGAGGCTTTCAGATCTGGCCCAGCTGTGTCTTGGGTGACCCCTTTGGCTCATGAATGGATAGACCTTGCCTCACATCTTGCATGGAAGGAGCTAGATACTGTGGAGCTTATCCCCCAAAGGACAGAGCACACTGGAGCAAGGGGGTCCCAGCGGATGGCATGGTTGTAGCAGCAGATACTAAAAAAGACCTTGCAGACCAGGGTTCATGTGTTCATCCTCCTAACAAGGAGTCCAGGGTTTTCATAGTTTCATAGGTAGGTACTAGGCTATCGGCCCAAAGGCCTAAGTAAGCCTAGCCAACAAGGTTCCTTGGCTTACGCCACCCAAGAAAGTTAATTTCCTGTGCCCTTGTTGAGCAGAGCCACAGACGTGATCCTCGGGGTGTATTTCCTATTTCCCATCCACTCATCAAGATTTCTTGAAGAGTGCTAATGAGGAACTGTGCATGACGTAGATGGGTAGCTTGTTCTAGAGTATAGGAATCCTCTGGGACAGGAATCTGTCCCTCCAGCTTGTCCTGTTTATTGTGATGACAAGGTTTAGGTCCCTAGAGCATGTAGCCTGTAGGGATTGGGATTTCTTTAGGTGTAGCATGTCCAACAGCTCTGGGTTTAACATAGCTTTATATGTTAGGCAGAGATCACCTCGGAGTAGGTGATATGCTACGAAGTAAAGCTGGAGTTTTTTGAGACTGTCAGTGTAGGGCATTTGTTTGAGGCCAGTAATCCTCTTTGTGAGGTACTTCTGTGGCCTTTCCAGCTGCTGCAGATGTCTTGTGAGGTACATTCCAAAAGGGGGGGTTGTACTCTATAATGGGTCTAATGAGTGCCAAGTAGAGGGGAACAATGACTTCTTTTTTCCTGGATGAGAACCCTTTTGTGATGAGGTGTATCACATAGAAGTATTTCCTGACTACTGTGGCAATGTGATTATCAAAGGAGAGACTACTGTCCACATGGGTCCCCAAGGCCTCTTATCACACATTCGGCATTAAGTAGACTGCCATTTATGTGGTAGTTCATGGGTACAGAGTTTTTACCAGAGGGGATGACCATGCACTTTTTGGCAGTGAGCTTGAGGCCATGCCTCTGACACTAGGCATCTGTCTCAGTGAGACCCTTTTGTAGGATGTCCACATCTTTGGGGAGTCCACTATGGCTCCTAGTTTGCAGTCATCTACGAACTTCATTTGCCAGAGGCCTTATGTGTTAGCCTGTACTTCAAAGAAGTAGATACCAAGCAGGAGAGGTCCCAGGACTGAACCCTGTGGTACTCCACTTGTCACTAGTTTGAAGTCAGATTTGGAGTCTGCAACTTTTACAGTGTGGGTTCTGTCAGTGAGCCAGTTGGCAAACCCATCTTGTGACATAGGAATTTATACCTAGTTTAGTGAGTTTAGCTATAATTCCAGAATGGGGAATGGTGTTGAAAGTTTTAGTGAGGTCAAGATAGGCTGTGTGAACCACCTTACCCTCGTCTACGGCTTTGGTGACTGCTTCAAAGAAGTCAGTCAGGTTCAGAAGGCATAATCTGCCTTTCACAAACCAGAACTGGTTGGGGTCCAGAGTTTGGAGGTTACCAATGTCTTTGTTTATGAGTTCCATGATGATACGTTCCATGGCCTTGCAGACCAGGCTCGTCAGACTAATAGGGCGATAGTTTCCAGGATCAGTGGTGGCTCCCCCTTTGTGGAGTGAGATAAATGTTGCTGTGCACCATTCAGTGGGCACAAAGCCTGATATGAGACTATGATTGAACATGGTGCTTAGGTGGGAGCCAGTTTGTTCTGAAGTTTGTGTAAAATGCAGCCTGGGATGTAGTCCAGTCCCATGGATGCTGTGTTTTTGGTTTTAGAGAGTGTAGCTTTTACCTGCATAGATGTGATTACAGGGACTCTTGCATTCTTCCTGTATAGATATGGGCCCTTTAGGGGGGTGAGAGGGGGGGTAAAGTTAGCACTGAACCTATCTGCCAGGATGTTGGCAATATCAGTTGGTTCTGTAATTTTCGTGCCGTTGTGCTGTAACTCAGAGCAGATCTGGGTGTTGCCATTAAGATTCTTGACATAACTATAGAATACTTTGTGGTTGACCTTAGAATCAGTGGCAATTTTGTTTTCATAGCTAGATTTGGAGGATCTTATAAGGGATCTCAGCTTCTTAACTGAGGCTGATGAGGGAGCTCCTCCACTCATGAGAGATTTTACTGTCTTTTGCAGCAGTTTCTTCCTTTTGTTGTAGACTTTGTTTATGGCAGGGGACCACCAGATGGTTTCCTTTTTTTCGAGGATAGCGTCTTGGTTCTGTTTGGAATAGTATGATCCATGCACTTGTGTAAGTACTTATAGTTTGCATTTGTGTAGGATTCAGCAGTCGTAACTGTGTTGTCCATCTGCATTGGTGTCATGAAGTTCGCCACTTCTGTCTTAAGAAGCATGAATTTGGCTGTGGAGAAACTTGTTACCGTGGTTTCCTTAATGGTGGGTGGGGACAGAATGTGAATATCTAGGATGATTAGCTTATGGTCGGATCTGACCAACGAGGAGTTGACTTCAGGTGTGGGACACCAGTCACTCATGTTGGTAATGACTGGGTCTAGGATATTGTTGCCCCTGGTGGGGTTGTGGATAAGTTGATCCAGGGAATTGGAATTTATGAATTCCAGACAGCGTTGCGCGAAGGAGTTGGTACATGAGTAGATTTCCCAGGTAATGGTGGGGGAGTTGAAATCGCCCATTATTAGGGTGTTTGGTTGAACCCTAATATTTTCCAGTATATCAAGAAAAGAGGAGTGGGAATCCTGGGGCATGGTGAGAGATCTGTAGCAAGCTACAATTTGGATTGCAGTTTTGCCCAGAATTAGTTGCACTTGGATAACCTCGGATGCACTATGCTGTGCAACTAGCCTGGAGGTGTGGATATCCTTAATGAATATGGACACACCTGCCTTTGGTGTTCTGGTCCAGGTTAGATGGCCGAAAAGTTTGGTATGAGTTATCGCTTGGTAATGCAAGGGTGCTGTCTAGAGCCTTGAACCAGGTCTCAGTCACTGCACAGATATAGATGTTCTCCATTTTAAGGAGTGCCTCGAGTGAGTGCATTTTGCGAGTTAGACTTCTAGCATTGAGTGGCATTACCCTCAGTTTTTGCTTGCCTGTTCCTGTTACGGTGGTGAATTTGTCATTTGAACCTTGCCTAAAAAAGGCACTATAGAGGGGTGGCAATGTTTTTGTGTTTCTATGTGTGGATTTTGGTGGTGTAGGTTTAGTGGTACTATGTGATGAGTATGGTGTGGTGCAAGTGTTTACCTTCTCCTCTTGACTGTCAAGTTCAGTCTTGGTTAGAGAGAGCTTTACCTCCAGTTTGGCTAGATAGATGCATCTTTCACAGGTTGTGGTGTTGGGTGGAAGGAGGAGAGGGTTGTCTGTCTACATGAGGCAATTGCTACATTACCCTAAAAGATGCCCAGATTCATCAGATAGACAGGAGAGAACACTGGGAGCTGACCCTTGGACATGCCTGAATAAAAAATACTTTCCTCTAGACAGGTGAAGAAAGTGAGTATAAGAGCTGTTTTTCTCTAAGCAAGTGAGGAAAGTAAGTACAAAAACTGTTTTCCTCTAGCTAAAGATGAAGGATGAGTGCTGTAGTAACTTGTAGCTTATTTAGTGCTAACAACAAGTTCTGAACAAGTGCTAAGCACAAATAAGCAAATTCAAGTGCTAAAACTAAATATCTGTACCTGGATCTTGTGGTAGATAGGCTACCTAGTGCTTACCACTCTCAGTGATAAGCTAGAAGGCTTCCCTCCAACACAGAAAGGCTTGGGGGGAAAGGTGGGAAAAAAGCGCAAATGCAAGCTTTTAAACCAGAAGGTTGAAAGAGATGGAAAAACTGCCCAAATGGCCAGTAAACTACAATTTATGGGCCAGAAACCACTCTTGTGGTAGATAGGCTACCTAGTGCTTACCACTCCCACTGATAAGCTAGAAAGCTTCCCTCCAACTCAGAAAGTCTTGGGGGGTTCAGAATCTTTCAAACAGTCCTGGATACAGCAAATCTGTCTCTGGACTAGACTGGTTACAGGAAAGATGGGAAACAAGCGCAAACATGGGCTTTTAAACCAGTAAGTTGAAGGAGATGGAAAACTGCCAAACGGCCAATAAATTACAATTTCTGGGCCAGAAACCACTCTTGTGGTAGATAGGCTACCTAGTGCTTACCACTCCCACTGATGAGCTAGAAGGCTTCCCTCCAACACAGAAAGGCTTGGGGGGCTCAGACGCTTGCAAACCGTCCTGGCTACAGCAAATCTGTATCTGGAATAGACTATTTACAGGAAAGGTGGGAAACCGGTGCAAACGCAGGCCATTTGAATCTTTCACTAAATCAGACCTAACATTTTTGTCCTAGAAGACCTTTTTCCTAGTTGCCATTATGTCAGCTAGATGAGTATCAAAACTCCAGACCCTTTCTTCCAAGACTCCATACGATCTTTCATTGTCTTAACTCACTAACCCATTCATTTTACCTAAGGTGGCTTCTGAGTCTAACATTAATCAGGTCATTAACCTCCTTGTTTTCTTCCCAAAAATTTCCAATAAAGGTGAATACTTACTGAATGTTTTGGATGTATAAAGGCAACTTGGTTTTTATCTTCATTGAACAAAACAGTGTAAGAAACTTCTCTGTGTGGAAGATTTTCAGTCCCTATATCTCTAGTTAATCACTGGATATTAATCGGATCAGACAATAGTAGTAGAAGTAGCGAACTTAAACTTAAGTAAAAAAAAAATAATAAAAAATATATAATTGTACAGAATTACTAAGTATTCGAAAGTAATCCAAGCAAGGCAGACAGTCTGTTTGCAGGAGAAAATCCTTTATTAAGTAGACAGACAAGTGATCCAAGTAAACAAAAACAGAGTAATAGTTTCCTTACAAGCTTTCTAAATATATATACACTTTTTATCAGGCAAGGGAGTGTTTTTTTGTGCTGTAAAACAAGTGTTATTGGTACACATGTTAAGTTCATATCCCTTCCCTCATCAGTGTGACATTCGAGCAGGTCCTGCCCTACTTAGTAGCTGTCATAATAATATAACCCTTATGTACTTTAAATAAAATTTATAATGATCCTGAACATCCCTTATATTTTGGAGAAACATGAGCTCATCTGGCAATTAAAGCTGAAATATTTTAGGAATCCTGGACTAAACTACTACTGTTCAATTAAAAGTGTACTGGAACTTAGAAAATTGCCACATTGTTTACATGACTAATTTTATTTTATTTTATTCTACCAGTTGGTTTTAAATACCATTTTAAATTAGTTGTAATTTAAGCGTATATGTTGTTTTCATCATCATACATTGTTTCTTATTTTTTTTCTTTTTCTGGTTCTCTTTTTTCCACTTTATTCAAAATAATGTGTAATAACAATACTAATTATACAATAATATTTTTATTGATAGTTTTTAGGGTTCTTGTACACATACCTGAAGAATTCTAGAAGGACGAAAGCGATCTTTGTAAACAATAGGTTATGAAAATAGAATATGATTTTTACAATTGATTTTTTGCATGCAAAGTGTATATGTATATATTTACATATATATTTTTGATTGCCAAATGGACTGAGGTTGATATATTTCCAGCAAATCACAGACTTAGTTGTTGTTGTTGTTGTGTCTTTCGGCTTTTCCCGGTTAGGGCCGCCACAGCAGAACTCCGGTCCGCTAATGATTGGTAGTTGATTTTTACGTGCCGAGTTACCAGCTCTGACGCACAACCTTCAACGAAGGTACGCCCATTCACGTATGTCTCCACGCAGAAGACGCTCTAGATGAGAATCGAACCGGACAGCATCTTACTGTGAGGCGACAGTAATCTACTTAGTAATCTGGTTAAATAAGAGGTACCACATCATTATAAATTTTATTTAAAGTGCATAATAAGAGTTGTATTATTATGAGGGCTAGTAAGTAGAGCAGAACCAGCTCGAATGTCACACTGTTGGGGGCAGGGATATGAATTTAACATGTGTACCAATAAAACTATGTTTTACAGCACAATAAACCACTCCCTTGCCTGATAAAAAGTATATACATATTTAGAGAGCTTGTGAGGAAACTATTACTCTATTTTTGTTTTACTTGGATCGCTTGTCTGCGTACTTAATAAAGAATTTTCGACTGGAAACAGACTGCCTGCCTTGCTTGGATTACTTTCGAATACTTAGTAATTCTGTACAATTATAGATTTTTTATTTATTTATTTATTTTTTTTACTTAAGACAAGTTTAAGTTCGCTACTTCTACTACTGTTGTCTGATCTGATTAATATCCAGTGATTAACTAGAGATATATGGACTGAAAATTTTCCACACAGAGAAGTTTCTTACACTGTTTTGTTTTTGGACCCACTATACTTGTTTAGTGGTTTGCTTTGAGACTTCGGGGATACCACAGAGATTACTTGTTTTTTTCTTCATTGAACCAAACATTTCAGAAAATCTGACCAGTTGTTTGCATCCTTTTCTCATAATTGGGCATGGCAGTTTTCAAACTAATTTTAGCCAAATAGTTCACTGATTGCATATCCTCTGTCCATAACAGAGAGGTTTGTCTTGGCCTAAGCTACTAAGAGGGCACTCAGTGAGGCCTACGATGACCTCTTCACCTTTTTGGTCAAGAGCTTCGATAGATGATTTTTGTGCAGCTGCTACTTGGTCCAGTGCTAATACCTTTATTGCTAACTGCAAATTGGATTTGATTTCTAGGAACAGAGCTACTTTGGGCCCCACAGTATTTTGAAATATCCTTCCATGAGGACCACCCAAGGTTCATCTACCTGGGGACTCTGTCCCATCAGTCGAAGAATGAATGAAAATGACAATATCAGCTACAGAAGTTATGTACTCACCCCAACGATGCATCTGTGTTGTCAGTTTTCATTCTTCAATTTCCTGCCTTCCTAACCCTCTTCCCTTTCTTCCTGGAGGACACCTAAGGGTTTTTTCCTTGGGAACCAGTGTTTCGTGTTTGAGCTCCAGTTTTCTCTCTGCTGATTTTTCTCAGTTGATTCTGTATAGCACAAACAATTATTATTGGGAGCAGCAAACTTGATCTGAGATATAGTAGGTTAGTGGAACATAATTGGTAAGAGAGAAGCTTGAGAGTCGGATCGGAGACAAATCAGTTGAGGAAGAATGAAGATGGACAGCACAGATGCATTGTTATGGTGTGTACATAAGAAAAGAACCAATGAGCTAGGAAAAGGGATTAGCTGCAATTTCTAAGAAATCTGTAATAAGAAAGTTTTTTGTTAGGGTAAGGTAGGGTTAAGTAGAAGGGGGAAAAAAGACAAGAATGAAAAAAATCACAAAAAAGACGCTCTCAACACACTAGGAGCTCAAGAGAACTGCAATCCCAGTCCGGCTTGATGAGCGGCAAGCAAGATCTGGGGTAATCTCGGGGAATGAGGCATTATGGGTAAGGGAGGAGCTTGAGAATCAGCTCCTAGGGCTGTAGAAAGCAGCCAATTCAGATCCGAACCCCATATGTTGAGAAATGAATGAAAATGTTAACATCAGTCTTTGGTTTTTCTTTTGCTAGTTTAAAGAGAAGAAAATGACATTGCTGTTATTCAAACTCCAGAGTCTTAACTGATAATGTTTGCTGTTTGGAGGTCCTTTGGCTTACCTGCAAAGTGAATATTTTAATATAGAAAATCCAACCCAGGAATATCACAGCATGATGGAACAATGAGTCCCCAAAATAGAGAACCAGGTGGAATGGGAAGCAGATGATTTGGAGCTTTTCGCAGGAAACCAGTACTTTCCACTACCACTGCCACTTTTGCATAATTCAACCTGTAACTTTGCCTGCTCAGTTTTGCAATTCTCATGCCGAATCAAGCAAGGAACAAATACAGAATGCTTCCAGCACTTAATGTTAGGACTGTTAGAGACAAAGAACAACATAGCTATTGTGGTCCAAGAAAGGGAGGATTATATTAGGCTGTTACAGATCATAGTCATTGTCCTCAGTTTGTATTTATTCATCACTTACTCCTGTGCTAAAAGCAGCTAGATATTTTATTTTTCACTTTTTCTCCTTTTTGTTTCTTACTTTCCAGCCATTCCAGTGCTTCCATCAGTTTCTGGGTCTACAAGCTCTTCTGCCCACCCCCACACTTTCTCTGACCCACACCTGCCTCACATCTGAATCATAAGGGCATCGGGGGGGGGGATGTTATTGCTGGTAACTGCTTCAACAAAGTATTAGTTTAAGGGTGTGAACACGTATGCAGCCAGTTTGTTGTACGTTTTATATTTTTTTTTCCCCTAACAGATTTGTTTTTCAATTGAATTGTACAGGTGATAGGTCACATTAAAGGTGGGAAAAGTTTTGAAATGATTTATTGTGGTCTCATTTTTATATCAAAATAAATCTGGCATTTTAACAGGGGTGTGTACACTTTTTATATTCACTGTAAGTTTATGAAATTAGTATTGTCTCAATCATTGATGTTGGCCAAAAGTGGTCTTTGCAATACTTGCAATGTGCCCAGAATTTACTCCTTCAACAATTCATATGGAGTTACATGTGTAGGTAGCATATGTAAGTAAGACTGTAAATTATGACACCAATTGCTCCTACTAATATTGGAACTGTCTGGGTGTCCTTCTTCCACATTACCCTTGTTTCTGTCTGCAAGTCCTGGTATTTTTATGACTTTGTGTGTCTCTATACGTAAGACAATGTAATGACTGGGTGTAGTAATTTCAATGATTAATGCTCTTTTTGTCTTCTTTTCTTGGACTGCTGTATCTGGTTTTCTCTCATCTATTTTTGAACTGTTGGTAATGGGTGATCCCATGTGACATAAACGTCATCATTCTCTACAATGCTTTGTGGCTAATGTTTCCAGTGCTTCTCAGCTAATTCAGTATTATAATATTTGCACAATCCCCAGTGCAACAGTCTTGCCACATTATTATGCCTTTCAGTGTACAGGCTGCTTGCCATGAGTGTATCACAGCCAGCAGCAAGATGTGCAATTTTTTCCAGTTCTGTTTTACAGAACCTGCATTTGTCTGTTTCTCCCGTGTGCTCAATGGACTTTGTAAACCAACGTGTACATAATCCACTGTCCTGGGCCGCCAGTATTAACCTATTATCTTTTGGTTTACATGCATGTGTCCTTAACCATTCCTGCATCAGATCCTGATTGACATGAGGTTGTTCCTGTAGTTTTCTGTTTTTGCAACTATATATATGCTTTTTTCACATTTCTTGCCTTTTCATCTGATCCTTCTTACATTCTTTCTTTTGTTTTTTTGACACATTCAGTTGCTGCCTGATTTTTATCTACTTCTGGTTTGGTTTACATTCCCACTTGAAACATCTATGCTTAGACTTGTTCTCTTTATATTTCAAAACTATCACTATGTTTGGATTTGATGAGGTCAGCAGATATGTATGCAGTCCTACAACTGCAGCTCTATACATGTAATCAGTTGTGAGGAGGCCCATACGTCCTTCAGAACAAGGACTATATAATGTTGGTATACACTTATTTTTATAAATATTATTTGATAAATGCAAAGCATTTTCATGTTTTCCTGTCCAACTGATGCATTACCTTTTGGGCCAGTCATTTATCTCCAAAACTGTAAGCTAGAACAGGAATAGCAAAGTAGTTTATGGCTTGGACTTTGTTCCTAGATGTCAGAGCTGGTTTCAGTATTAATTTTAGGCTTCTGAAACATTCCTTACTGAATTTTGTTTGCATTTGTTCATGCTTTATTGTCATTCCTACATCAACTCCCAAATATTTATACACTACTTCCTACTCAAGTTCCTTTATATTGCATTCCTGTCCCACACTGAAATTTTCTTTGTGCTGCAGCTTTCTTGCTTTAAATGTTACTTTTGCACATTTATCAGTTGTTGTGTCTTTCGGCTTTTCCTGGTTAGGGGTCACCACAGCGGAACTCCGGTCCGCTAATGATTGGCAGTAGACTTGTACATGCCGAGTTGCCAACCCTGACGCACAACCTTCAAACGAAGGTACGCCCATTCACGCATGTCTCCACACAGAAGACACTTTAGCTGGGAATCGAACAGGACATTGTCTTACTGTGAGGCGACAACGCTACCGCAGCACCACCACCGCAGTACCAAATTATATTCTTGTATCAGTATTGTGAAATTATAATGAACTTGTATCAGCAATCTTAATGGTTTTCATGGTCATCTCTTGAAGCACCTGCTTACACTGGTAGAAAACTATATATTTCTTTGATTCTTGTATCATCTGAGAAAGTTTTGACTACTTCCAGTTACGCTTTCAGCATCTCATCTGATGAACTAAACAGTTTTAAACCATCCACAAAAAGAAGATGAAAAGTCTTTACATTTTTCTTGTTTTCTGGGAGCAAAATTGTAACCATGACTTAATCTGTTAAATAGCTTAATGGGTTAAGGGCAAGGCAAAAAAGCAATGTGACACAGTCACCCTGGAATATATCCCCCTTGGATAATTTGTCCATTATCATGGCTTAGCTGCAAGGTGGTTTGCCGCTGTTTCATGGTCACTGTAATATAATTGATCAATGTAAGGTATGTCTTATACATGTGTAAGTACTCCTTTATCCATGAATGTGGGATGCTCTCAAATGCTTTTTTGTAATCCCTCCTTGCCATACTTCGATTCTTCCCCTTTTTGCAATTCTCCATTATGTTTTTAACAGGAAATGATCCTTGTCCTCTGTGATTTTGTTTTGTTACTCTTTTGTTCTACTTCCTTGAATGAGCGTATAGTCATTCAGAAAAAAACTTGATTGGTCTATAGTTTTTAGGATAGCTAGCAGGTTCGCTCTTAAGGAGAAATATTGATGTTCATCGTGTTACCCTGCTGCAGTCATCACACTTGGGTTATCCTGTCGTCAGGTGGTCCCGCAGTCGGCCTGAATTCCAAAGTTTTGGTCCGGCGTCGGTTGCTGTCGCTTCTTCCCTGACGTCAGTGCGCCAGGGGTATATAAGAGGCATCCAGCGCCATTTTCTCCAGTCTTTCTTGCCACGCGGTGCCCGAAGCAGAAGCAGTTCGCAAGTGCCATCGGCCGACACCTGAGATTTTCAAATCGAATTTCAGTCCGAAGTCTTCAAAGCTAAGTACCCCGTTGGGGAACATTTTCTTGCCTCAGTCCGATGTCAGAAAAAGTTAACAATTGCATTTCTTGTGGGGAGCAAATACCTCATAAGGACTTTCATTCTTATTGTATACCTTGCCTAGGCCCAGACCACGACGTCACTGGTTGTCGGTTTTGTGCTAGGTTCAATAAGCGAACTGTAAAGCGATGCTTTGATTTCGCACGACACTATTTCGGTAGGAAATTTAATTACACTATGCCGTCGGAGCAGCCGGCGTGCATAAAAAATGCAAAGATAAAGACAGGCAGCCTAGATCCAAGCCAGACTCCGGTTCCCCGGTTTTCAGTGAGGCACCTACGCAGCCCCTGGAGACCGCAGAATTGGAACCCCAGACCGCTTCGGATTCTCAAGCAGCGAGTTCTAGGCCGACGCAGCCATTTTCTTTAGGCCCTACCGACGACATTGCAGAAGGAGAAGCCGGTGCTGTGGAAACACCTTCGGTTTCAGAAGGTGTCTTCAGACCGACTACTCTCACCATAAAATCTTATGCTAAGCTTAAGACTCCTCTAAAACCTAAAAAGACTGCACATCAGTCTCCAGTTCAAGGCCCCATGCCTAAGAAACAAATGCTTAAAATGGCTGAAGATTTGATTTCTATAATCAGGGGTTCCCAAGCCCCCCCCCCGACAAAAGGCCTAGACAAGAGGAGGATTATGCCTCCTCTGATCAAGTGTCTATTTCCTCAGGCTCCTCTGAGGAACAGGATTACTCCTTTCCCCCTTATGAAGATTCTGATGCTGAATATTCCATTCCCTCAGCTTCTCCCCCTGAAGACTATTCCTTTGGGGAAACCTTACACACCATGAAGGAAAATTTCCACTGGGAAGGTCAGGACTACTCCGACTCAAAGAAAAGGCTCCGAGAGTTTCTTTTACTTCCCCAGCACAGACCACTTGCTATCCCTCCAGTTTTAGACATTGTGGATAATGTTTACTTAGAATCTAGTCTAAATCCAGATTCTCTGCCTCCTGCTCCAGCCAAACCAGATAGATATTATAGAGTGCCTGACTCACACAAATTCCTTTACAAAAGCCCTGTTGCTGACCCAGAGACAATCTCCCAGGGACCCAAAGGGGCTAAGGCTTCTATGGCTAAAAATCCTGTACCCTCTGAAAGGGACTGCAGAGCACTAGATAGGTGGGGGAAGAAGGTTTACACCTCAGCTACTCTAGCTATGAGAGCACTAAATTGTCAATTTCACATGCTTAAATACCAACAATTCCTAATGTCTCAAATAAAACAAAAGATGAGCACGCACCCTCAGCAGTCTGAATTCAAGGAAATGCAGGATCTGTTGCATGCAGCTGAACAGGTGGGCAAACATACTTTACAATGTGGATTTGATTCCTTGGAAGCTTCCTGTAGAGCAGCTGTTACTGGGTCTGTTATACGTAGGCATGCTTGGTTAAAGGAACAAACTCTGCCTGATCACGTTAAAGCAAAGTTACTAGATGCACCCTTACATCAGGATGTCTTATTTGGGGTTAAAGCAGAAGAGGTTTTAAAGAAAATGGAGGATAAGGCAAAATCTATGCAGACAGTCAAAGATTTCTTACAGGTACAACCCCCACGCTTCAGCAGAAATTGGCCAACAAAAAATTGGTCGTTTCCAGCTTCTGACAGACCACAGAGGGGTAAATACAGGTTCCCAAGGGGCAGAGGACAAGCACAAATCCCTTACAAACCTCGCCAATGGGGCACTGCAACACAGAAGGGAGGAGAAGACAGGTCCCAAACTACTAGAAGGCAAACACAATGACTTAAACCTCAAACTGCCGAGCAAAACTCTCTTGGCAGCTCCCTTGGGAGGAAAATTAGCATTTTTTACAGACAACTGGCGCATCGTCACAAAGGACAAATGGGTCCTAGACATTATCTCACAAGGATACAGATTCCATTTCCACACCTTGCCAAGGATAAAAGGAATGCCAAACCTGCCACAAAATCAATGGGCAGAGGCACAAAAACAAATTACAGCTCTCATGGACATGAGAGCCATTCAACTGGTACCTACACAGGAGCAAGGCCAAGGATTTTACTCAAGGCTCTTTCTAGTCCCCAGAAAGGACAATGCTTGGAGACCCATTCTGGACCTTTCAATTCTAAACACCTTCTTGCAAGTACCCAAATTCAAGATGCTAACACTACAGCAGCTTCTTCCCATGTTGGACAAGAAAGCTTGGCTAGTAACGTTGGACCTCAAGGAGGCATACCTGCATGTCCCTATCAGACAAAATTGCAGAAGATACCTCCGTTTCATTGCAGGTTCAACCCATTACCAATTCTCTGCACTGCCCTTTGTCTTATCTATTGCGCCCAGGATCTTCACAAAATGCCTGGCACCAGTAATTGCATACTGCAGACAAAGAGGAATTCAAATATACCCATACCTGGATGACTGCCTCATCCAAGCAGAAAGCAAGGACATTCTCTTACAACATCTGGCTTTTGTAAAACACCTTCTAGGTTGCCTAGGGTACACAGTAAACGAAAAGAAATCAAAACTAGTGCCCTCACAAAATATGACATTCCTGGATGCCAGCTTGAATACAACGGCCCAGATGGCTTATCTGACACCAGACAAACAACTACAACTAACTCAATACTTCAAAACAATGGCAACAAAGACCCAACTCCCTGCAAGAAAAATTCTGCAGGCCTTGGGCTTCATGGCATCTTGCATACTACTAATACCATTTGCAAAACTGCATATGAGGAAATTACAATGGTACCTAAAAAGCATATGGACTCAACACAGCCACAGCTTGGAAACAATGATACCTCTCATTCCCTGCCTTCAACAGGAGTTTCTATGGTGGTCGCAGGCATGTCACCTTAACAAGGGTCAGCCTTTCACCTTACCCCCAGCCAGGCAAACTATGACAACAGATGCATCGGACTATGCCTGGGGGGCACACATGGCAGGACGTTGCGTTCAAGGCATATGGACTGCAGATCAAAGGAATCTGCACATCAATCAAAAAGAAATGCTAGCTGTACAGAATGCCCTGACAGCCTTCAAGGACCTCTTACATCCAGGACAGCTTATAATAAGGACAGACAACACCACAGTAATGTGGTACATAAACAAACAAGGGGGTACACACTCCTACCCTCTATGCAGGCAAGCAATGACCTTGTGGAACACAGCACTGGCTTACCAAGTTCAATTACAAGCTCAATTCCTGCCAGGAAAAAGAACACATTGGCAGACGACCTAAGCAGAAACATCATGGATCCCCACAAGTGGAAACTGGATCCACAAGTATTTGCAGTGTTAACTCAAAAATGGGGGCGCCCAGACATAGACCTGTTTGCCAACCCCCAAAACTATCAGCTATCAAAATTTTGCACAAGGACATTTCACCATCAAGCTTGGAAAGTGGACGCACTCTCATTCAGTTGGAAAATGCTGACAGTATATGCCTTTCCTCCATTGCCCCTTCTCACAAAGGTGTTGCTAAAAGTCAGGATGGAGAGACCCCGAATGATTCTCATTGCCCCAGACTGGCCACGCCAGCACTGGTACCCACTATTAAGGAACATGGCCTAGGGCCCACCATGGATTTTACCACAAATTCCTCATCTGCTCACACAGCAAGGCAGTCAGATGCTACACAGCCAGCTCAAAACCTTAAATTTCGCTGCATGGCAAATCACCTAAGCAAACAGCCAGCTCCTCTTTCACAAGCTGTTATGGATGTTATTCTGGAGGCCAGGAGGCCCAGCACCAGGAAAGCCTACTCGGACAAATGGAAAAGATTTTGCGCCTGGAACCAAGCTAAAGGCCAACATACCCTTCAGCCGGACATACCTCAGATTCTACAATATTTAACTAAGATATTACACAAAGGACTGTCTTTTTCATCTATTAAAATCCACACCTCAGCTATTTCAGCTCACTACAACACGGATCCTCCCTTATTTTCACATCCACTTCTAAGGCATACAACCTTTGTGGTGTATTTGCTTATAGCTGGAGGGATGTTTTGTTTGTGCTAAACATTTATTATTGGTACTATCTACTGACCACCTTTTGGGGGGCACCTGACATCTGGGGCAAGAAAAACTGAAGAAAATGGCGTTGGATGCCTCTTATATACCCCTGGTGCACTGACGTCAGGGAAGAAGCGACAGCAACCGACGCCGGACCAAGACTTTGGAATTCAAGCCGACTGCGGAACCGCCTGATGACAGGATAACCCAAGTGTGATGACTGCAGCAGGGTTTACACTCGAACATCTACATTTATCGTAGGTACAAAACTGTACTTTTTTCATATTGTTAACCAGTTTGGTGTCTGTTTGGGGTGCACATATAAGTAGTTCTTATTCAGGGCTAAATCTTTGTGTAAAGATGTTAATTTAGCCAGAAGTTATGTGCAACATCTGGGTTTGGGGGGGTTTCATTTAGGAGATTTTCTTAATTTTGTGTCAGTTTTTCTGTCCGTTACTCCTTCCCATTTCATATCCTTTACATTTGAATTTTTTATTGTTTGTTTTTCTTCTGTCCACTTAACATCTTTATTATGTTTCACAGAGTCTTCATAGATATTTCTCCAAAATGTGTCCATTTCTTCTTTTCTTTGTGGTGTTTCTATTCCTTTTGCTTTCTCAGTTCTCTAAAAACACAGTGAATTGCTTATTTTGTACTTTTCCTTTATATTTATCTGCATATCTTCTAAGTTTTCTGCCTGTGGTGATATCATTAGTTTATTATTTGCAATAGTGTACTGTAGATCTTGTTCTGCTCTAATACTACTTGCTGCTTTTACCACTTCTGTCATTCTGATTATTTTTGTTCTGTTCCCTGTTCTATAGTCTTCTAACAGTGACACTTCTTGTTTTAACTGCTTTTCAGTTTTCTCTATTCGATACTTCCACGGTGGCATTTGATTTCTTCCCTTCCTTAAACTTATTGCCCTGAATTTTTGTGGTAAAACTTTATCTGTTATTAATTTAGCTGCATAGTAATATATCATATTTACTTCTTTTGTGTCATATGAATTTCTGTTAATTATCTTGATTACTGTGTTCATTTGTTTTATCAGATATCTAACATTTTGGGTCTTATTGACTTTCTGTAATATATTACTTTCATCGATCTTAATATGTCTGTATTAAATCAAGCACCTCTTCCCTTAGATTATTTTTTTCTAAACTGAGGGCACATTCTTTGTCCTCTGTTTCCTGTCCGCATTCTACACAAAGCTCCTGAGCATCTTCTTGTGACATATTCTGTTCAACTGCATCTTCCATCATCCATTACTCTTTCATATGGGAACTCACTAGCCTGTCACTCAACAACAGTGATTGCGTCAAAGTTGCCAGATCTGAAGTTGTCCTATCATGCCTTCATTCTTACTGATGGGTTCTGAGTTGATCCTCGGCTCCGACTCGGCCAAATACAAAAGCTTGAGGTCTTCAACCAGCTCGTGGCTCACTCCCTATCCCATGATGCACTGATGCTTCCCCCAGATCTTATTTGCCGCTGCAACAGATTGGGCGATTCACCAGCTACGGCTAAGTGATTTTTTTGTTGTTTGAACTATTTCTAAAAGTTACCATTTCCATATTTCTTTTATAGTTAGGATAGTTATCTTTAATCGCACCTAGCGATTTCTTTCAAACATGTATTTTTTTGTGAAATTAAACCATGGTCTGTTTGTAGGTCCCTGTTTATCTCCCTATCCCCTTTCTTCACTTAGAGTGTTAGCGATAGTTATTAGTACAATAATTTACTGACTAGTTACTTAGTTAAATGGTTAATTACTTAGACAGTTATTAGTAGGATAATTTTGACTAACAATTATTGTTTGCGTAAATATTCAGCATTTTTTTGTGCGCTGATAGGTTTATGTGTATGCATATTTGAACCTGCTGAAGTTAGAAGGCTCTCACAGGTGTTATTTTTTGCCTTAAAGACTTTTGATTGGTTGTCTTGTGGAAGTTTGCTAAAATTATTGGGTGTGTATGGACTGTTTTATTTCCAGGCTCTAGTAGTTGTTAGACTTGTATTAAACCCTATTTTAGTTAGAAGGCTGCATTTTTGTTGTTGTTTAAGCCCATTTAAATTAGAGGGCTCTTTAGTGTGTTGTGCGTGTTTGTGCACTTTTTCTAAATTTGAGAAAATGTGTCAGCAAGAGAGAGACAAAGAGAAGGAGGTTAAACAATCTAAGCCTTCTGGATTTAAGAAATGCCCAAAATGTGGACAAAAATGTCCATTATTGATGGGCACACAGACTGTGTGTATTGCTTAGGACCCTTGCATTTTCAAGAAAAATGTTCTAGCTGCCATTCTTTTAGTTCTCGTGTATTGCAAGAGAGAGAGAACAAATTGATAGTCAGAGGCATGATTAAGTTTTCCTTTCAGGAAGCAATAGAGCAAGGTCAAACTACTCATGACAAACCTACAAAACCTAGAAAAAGAACATCTACCACTGGATCCTTGGAGTCTGAAAAATCTCTTTCCTCCAGTAAGTTAAAATCTGACAGACCTTCTACCTCGGCGCCATTGCCCTCAGAGCCGACGGTCGTAACAGTGAAGAGCCGGTCCCCGGTTTCGGAACCAGTATCTGCAACTTTAAAATCACCTATTTTGCAATCCATAGCTTCTTCATCTGCATCGTCTCGATCCTCATGAAGCCTGTCTGAGTTATATGTGGATCATGTAGTGCAGAGGCTTCAGCAGAAAGCAGCATTGGCCATACTTTTGTCAGGGCCGACCCTACGGGTTTCGGAACCGACTTACCTTCCTCCACCCCACATCTGTTCCTCCGATCTGACTCGAGGTTTCAGAGCCAGAATGCTCGGAACTGATGATTGTGGAGCCATCAGTACTGAGACCTGCTGCAGGTTTTTCGGATCTGACTTCTCAAACTACTTTGGAGCCGACCAAAGAGTCTAGGGGCCAACACACTCTGGTCGGGTCTGGGGAAGACAGTTGAACCGATTTGTCGGGTCCAATTTTGCCTCTTGGGGCTTCGGCGCAGGTGGCACCTACCTCTGCATCGGAACCCACTGTCCTGGTGCCAAGGGAACTGTTTCTTTGGATCTAGGGGTTCCTTCGCATTGGAGTCAAGGAGCTTTCGATGCCATGAGGAGAGCATTGTCCCCAAGGATATCCACTTCATCAGGACCAACAGCTTCTTCCCTTAAAGCACCAGTGTCTACCTCTGCATTACAGATTCCACAGAAGCATAGAGACCCAGAGCCCCAGGAAGCCCCATCGGGTGAGCCTTGCTCTTCCGAGACCTCCCCAGAAGCTCCCACTGAGGAGGTCCCTTGGAAGAGGCTATGCAAGAGGAAGCATTTGGACTCCCCTCAGGAATCTGTCACCTCAGATACTGGCCTAGATGATTCAGAAGGGTCCCCCACGGTCACCCTCAGAAAATATCTCCTTTGCAGATATCTTGGAGATTCTCAAACAGAGGGGTGGCTGGCAGCCCATCAACCCTTCTGATGATGAGTCGGTCTACCTGAAGGTTTTCAGGTCTCAGCCCTCTGCTACTTGGGTGTCTCCGCCTTTCGACGAACTTATGAACCTGGTTTGTCGAAAGGCGAGGCGTGGGAGTCTCCAGATACAGTGGAACCTGTCCCTAGGAGGCCTAATAAATTTATTACTTTGCTACAAGATAAAGCTTTTCTCACCAAAGGAGTCCCTGTTGATGCCATGGTGGTGGCGGCGGTGGCCACCAAAAAGGAGTTATCAGAAACTTCGACATCGGTCCATCCACTGAATAAAGATTCGAGGGTAACGGACAGGTACGGAAAGCACATGTTTACTTCAGCGAACCTCACACTAAGATGTCTGAATTACCTTCCACATTTTACTAGATTGCAAAGAGATCTCCGAAAAGAGCTGGGAGATACTCTTCAGGGTTCAGTAGCTGCAGGGGTTACAGACAAAATATCCTCCCAGCTCTCCACCCTTAATTCCCTAGTAAACACGTCAATGTGCCTGATTTCTTACGCAGCTGATGGAGTGAGTAGAGCAGCGGGTACAGGAATCCCTCTTAGGAGACGTTCCTGGATGCGCTTGTGTTATTTGTGGAGCCATTCAAGTCATCCTTTATCAACACCCCTTTTGATGGCTCATCCCTTTTTGGACCCAAAGTAAAAGAAACGCTTACCACGTGTGAACAAGAGGGAAAGACTTTGTTGTCGGAGTCCGTTTTTCCACACCTACCAGACCTTACCCCAAATGTCAGAAGGGGGGAAAATGTGGTTCCAAAACCTCAAGCAGCCTTTCAGGACACACATGGTGAACCCCCCTCCAGAGGGGACTCCAGAGGCAGGGGGGGGCAATAATAATGGAAGATGACAACCACGCCGCAGAGGGGGTCTGCAGAATCAGGGTGACAAGGAGCAGTTCTTTGGGAAAGCCCTATCAGCGATCCTGAAAGGAGACCCACCTGTCCAACTCTGGAGGTGGTCAGGGGACGCTTACCTTTGTACCTAGATGCCTGGCTAAAAATAAAAGACAGCTGCGTACAAAGTATCATATCCAGAGGTTACTCTATTCCCTTTTCCACCCCACCTCCCTTGAGAAGAAAGATTGCAGATGCTCCACCCAGTCGCAGGAAACAAGCAACCGTAGAAATCCAAAGGTTGCTAGAAAAAAAGAGTCATCCAAACGGTCCCCGCAGACCAGATAGGATACGGAACTTACTCAAGGTTCTTTCTAGTTCCAAAAAAAACAGAGGACTGGAGACCCATTCTGGATCTCAGCAGACTAAACAAATCTGTGAAGAAGACAAAGTTCCGGATGGTTACACTGCAGTCGATACTTACTTTTCTAGGAAAAGACAATTGGATGTGCTCTATAGATCTCCAGGATGCATACTACTACATAAAAATGGACAGACCATCCAGAGATCTCCTGTGCTTTCAGCTGGGAGCCCGTCACTATCAGTTTCGAGCACTGCCCTTTGGACTCACAGCAGCCCCCAGAGTGTTCACCAAATGCATGGCAGTAGTCCCAGCTCACCTGAGACGTTTAGGATTCCGGGTGTTTCCATACCTAGACGACTGGCTCCTAACCACCACCACCAGGCAGCAACTCATTTAAGCAAGGGACACCACTATGAAGCTATGCTGTCAGTTGGGAATTACCATAAACTTAGAAAAGTGTGTTTTATTGCCCTCGCAACATACCGTTTTTATAGGAGCAGATCCGGACACCACCACAGTGAAGTTAAAGCTTCCGTCAGACAGGGTTTGTGCTGTTTGACAACAGGTTCTGACACTCCTCTCAAAAGCAAACGTCTCGGCTTCAACAGTTCTCAAGTTACTGGGTACAATGGCGGCAGCGATTCTTGTAATTCCACTGGGTTGGATGCATATGCAGATACTACAATGGCCCCTTTTCATGCAGTGGTCCTTTCAAGGACTCCCAGTGTCACATCAGATAATCACAAATTCCTGCAAGAAGGACCTTCAGTGGTGGCTAACATTGGATTGTGTAACAATAGGCCATCCTTTTGTTTTACCCACCCCTCCAGCCATATGGACGCTTCTGTGATGGAGAGAGGGGGAGGATTATCAGGGACGAACAGTCCAAGGCACATGGAAGGAAATCGAGGCTCACTTGCATATCAGTGTCCTAGAGATGAGAGTGGTATTTCTAGCATTGCAATCCTTTCGAGTCTCTCTCCCTCTTGGGACCATTGCAATACAGACAGACGACGTATCAGTAGTCTGGTACATAAACAGACAAAGAGGAACCAAATCTTACCCCCTCTGTCGAGAGGCCTTGAGAGTATGGCAGTGGGCAACCTCCTCCCAGTGCTTTCTAATAGCAGTGCAAATCCCAGGGAGGTCCAGTGTGATGATAGACAAACTGAGCAGGGCAATTCTATTGCCTCACAAGTGGTCCGTCAAGAAAGAAGTGGCGGAAATGATTTTCCGCAAATGGGGCCAGCCTTGCTGCAATCTCTTTGCCATGCCTACAAACGCAAAATGCAGCAGCTAATTTGCCCTAATTCCCCATCCGGAAGATGCACTTGTACACAATTGGCCCCCGGGTCTCCTTTATGCTTTTCCCCCATTACCACCGATACCCAAAGTTTTACAGAAAGCCAGTGCTCTGGGAAGGACATTAATTCTAATAACCTCTTACTGGCCTCACCAGGTTTGGTTCCCCTTTCTTCGGCCTCATCTGTTGAAAGAACCTTGGATCCTGGACCCAGCTCCAGACCTCCTGATTCATTCATTGGGGGCTCTTCATCCATCCCTTCAGTCCCTCAAATTGACAGCTTGGCTTCTCCAATTCCAAACATAGCCAGGTTTCAAAACCTTTCAGCTACAGCTCAGCATATACTGACATCCTCTCACAAATCCTCCACTAGGAAGTTATATCTCAGCAAATGGAAGAAATTCTCAGTATGTGTTAGACTTTCTACACTAAATCCTTCACTTTGCAGGTATTCTATAACTTCAGCTTCAATTTGTTTAACTTCTTCTTTACTAATCTTCCGTTCTGCATTCCCCCTTTGTGATCTTGTTTTTTGTATTATGATATATTCCATATCTGGGTTCCTTTGTCTGTATTTCTCTTTAAATATCTTTGGAGCTACTTTTTTGTATTGATTAGTTTGGCTTTGTCTTTTACATAAGTATTATACCATATCAGATCTCTTTTTCTTTTCCATGTCTATGTTTCTTAAACCTTTCAAAAATCTCTAAGTTTTGTTGTTGATATTTGCGCACTTCCTCTGTCACTTCTTTTTCCAAACGGCCAGAGGTTTATTGGTCTATATAATGTTTTTCATGAATCTGAGGTATTAATGACCACAAATTTGGATGTGAAACTTTTGACAGTTTTTCTTGTGCAATTATTTTTCTTTCATCTAATTTCCCTGTTAAACTTTGTAAATATCTCCTGTCTGGAAATTCTGGGCTTCTTGAATAATAGTAACAGTACATAATTTCTTTGTCAGCAATAGCCCACTATATCATCTTTATGGCTCTTTTGTGTTTTTGTGGACTAATACTTCCTTCTACAACAGGAGAGCCCCCCCCCCCCCCCCCGAGACTGATCTAGCCCCATTGTAGGAATGTTTCCGTGTTATATTGTCATTTTTTTCAAGTTCTGGCACCAGTGCGCCCACCAGGATTGGGCACATTTTATCCTGGGACTTGTGCACCCCGCTGTCTTTTATTTTTTAACCCATTTCTGTCCATGATATATGCTGTATAACGTACAGTCTGTGTGTCAGTGTCATCTTGGGTAGATTTTGTGATAACAGGGTCCATCTCATGAAGGTACTCGCAAAAATGTGAGGATGAATTCAGTTCCAGCAATACTACTCTCCTTTGCTGATTTTATCACCTCTCCATCTGGGCCCCCCGGTTATTTATCTTCACTATGTATGTAAGGCTGCTAATTTTACTAGAGCATTCTGTATATTGTGTAGTACTGCTGTTAATAGTTCTTGTGGAGCTTTGTATGTAATGCTGCTAAACGTTACCAGAGTATTCGGAATGTTTTATATATATATATATATATATATATATATATATATATATATATCTATAGTACCATCATCATTTCTCATGGAGCTTTTCTCCGTGGGCCTCTGCTGAAAAGGGGCTTGTTTGCCCTGTCGAATTTTCCTGGTAAACAAATGGGAATAGAGAATACTTTGCCTTGGTGCTCACAAAGGAGAAGGGAAAATAGACATCTAGGAAAGGTACTAGAGCAGAGTGGTGATACAAAACAGAGAACAAGAAAAAGAGGGATGAGAAGATGTGGGAGATAATGAGCGTGTTCTTACTATATCGTACGATCTGTATGATCTGTGAGGAGACTTTCCTCGATGGGCGTCTGATGGAGATGTTCTTCCTTACTCTTTCAGTCTGGTTAGTTGAGGCTTCCATGTGTTGGGGGACATGGAAACCATTTGCAGGTGCATGCCATGATGTCAAATGCTGCATTAGGAGAGTACGCCTAACCTTTATGCCCACCTGTTCACCCCACAACCACTGTAAGAGCACATTTGTGCAAATCCAGCAATGAAGGGGATAACACAGTGTACAAAGATATACAAAAATGTACTTGCTAACTTCACAGAACTCCAAGAGTAGTCACTGAATGGATGGGGCATCTTGACGTTTTTGACAAAGGGACACCATGAGGGCATTTAGGACTTACCAAGGAGGGTCCTCCCAATGATCAGCTTATAAGATAAGAACATATCTTTTACAGTAGATATCTGGGACCTTTCTTGGAGGTCAGTGACTGCAACCAGTGCCATCCTTTGTTTTGATCAATATAGCCACCATTTCTCGCTGTCTCACCCCCCCCATATGTCTTGGGTCCATCACAGGCATTACATGTTAAAAGGAGGTGGAATATTTCTCCCTGGGCCTCCGCTGAAAACAGGCTCTATGGAACCTGTTCGGACTTTTCCAGTCAACAAATGTTAAATGAATAAAAATATAAAATAAAAAAGAAAAAGAAGAAGCTCCAGAGAATGGAGGACAAAAAAGGAAATGGTATTCCCTTTCAGTCTCCAGTGTCTCCTCTCAGTTTTCTTAGTCCCTGACCCAAACATCTGTGCCATCCGAGGCCTCTTGCTTTGATCATATGAGGCTGCCACACACCTTTGGATGGTTGCACATTCTGCCAAGCCAGAAGCCTTTCACAAGGGATTTGTTCAGATATCCCTGTGCAGGTATCTGCACCTACCTATTTTTATCTCTTCTCACGAGGAGAGGTGGATCCCCCTTGGTCCCTGTCAGTGGGAACATTTGTGGTCAGAAAGTGGAGGCCAAGACACTGAGCTGCATCCCAGGTTAAGAGAACTCACCCATCCAAATATAGGATGACTGCTCAGTCAGTCATCTTGCAGTTATCTTTACAGCAGTAAACAGGCAGACTCTCAGATTTCCCACTTTCCCCAGACTCCCACAAAGGAGCAGATAAATCTGGCATAGAGTTTGTGCAGTCTATTCACTACCTGCAGGCAGCAGTGGAACAGATATCAATGTCAGAAATTCCCTTGTATTAAAAGAAAGAGTGAGACCTTCCTCTCCAGAGAGATTCAGATTCCTTGGAGGATGAGCTGGCTTATGCTTCTAGAATGTCTTTTCCCTTGGCTTTGACAGAGGTACTGGAGATGCACTGTCCCTTACATCATCTCCTGCAGATATCATTGCATTTGGTGATGCCGTATGTGTAAAGAAGGATCACTACAGTTGGAATTCTAAAGAGGACCAAGTTGACCTTCAACTTCAGTTTTCTAGGCTTGCTGATGCTCAAGCATGTGGCTGTCCCTCCACTTTTAAAGGCTTTAAAGGATGCTTTCCTTGATGCCTGTTGGGAACCAAACTCCCATCCTCCTACTCCAGCAAAGTCTAATCAGTTCTGCGCAGTCCAGGATTTTCATAAATTCATATATATATATATATATATATATATATATATATATATATATATATATATATATATATAATCCTGATTTAGCAGTGGTGTCTTTGGATCTGGAAAATGAGTCTAAACTGGTTCCAACCTTTTCTTCCTTTCCCAACAACAGGAAGATTGAGTCCTGACTACTCTGGGAAAAAAAATGTGTTCATTGTTGCTAACCTGGCCGTCTGGACATTGAACTGTTAGGCTGACATAACTAAATATCAGAGCAAGTTTTTTGTTCAGTTAATACAAAGATAACGGATGTATCTTATGATACTCAAAAGGTTAAACTCCTATAGCTGGCCCATATAATTTCTCAGATACGAAAGCATGCCATTAGATATGGCTATGATTCTATGGATTCAGCATCTAAAGAAGTGGCAGTCAGCTCTGTTATCAGAATGTATACCTAGCTGAGGATTCAGCCCCTGATAAAAAACAATATCCTTTTTTTTAGGTAAACATCTGTTTCAGGGGGATAGAACCAGTGGCAAAAGAGAAGCAAGGCAAATTGTTCTATTTAGCACTGTTCAATTTGTCTGGAAAAGGGAGTCCTTGGTGTCTGATCTTTGACCCCTCACAGCCAGAATTCAAGATAAAAATCCTAATGCTACAGTCCCTCATGCCATTCCTGTCTGCACAAATTGTGATGGTAGCTGTGGACCTCAGAGGAACTGGAGGTGTTTCCTCATATTTGAGGCAAGAGATACCCCACGTTTAGGTTAACTCCTTACAGTTTGACTTTGCTATTGCACCCTGGGTCTTCTGACAGTGCCTGGCTACAGTGGTACCATATTGCGGAACCAAGAAAACTCATATCTACTTATATCTGGATGACTTTGTGATTCAAACCCAGTTACAGGGGGGGTTAGAGAGGGCACTACAGTTCATGCTGAATTGTTTCAGCTTGAAAGAATTCAGCATGAACTGTAGTGCTGAATTGTTTCCAAACCCTTGCACTCTATCAGCCAACCAAAATCAAACTTGTACCCTCCAAAAGGGTGATGTATTTTTGTACTTCGGCAGCTATAGGACCTTCATTCTGCAGAAAAAGACAGCAGATCCAAAAACTTCCTTGGATCCTACTACGTGGATACCTAAGTCTCCTCTAATCCGATTTCCACTTTTCACCCTGGATCCAGTATCCCCTCAGTTCCATTCTCCCTTCTTACAGGAGACACCTAGAAAATATTCTAGGCTACCATCTACTGTTTTATCCCTTAAGTCTTCTAGGAGCTTGTCTGAGGCCGAGGTGGATAGTATGATGAAGTTTTTTGGGGCTCAGATTCAGATGGGGGTCATCCCTGTTCCATCTCCCATCAGACCTGTGAGCCTGCCCTCATCTCAGGTCACATCTCTTTCTCCGATCTGACTAGTGGTTTCGGAGCTCCTGGATTGAGATCTTGGAAGATGTCCTTATTGGATCTGAAAACCACTCATTCTGTGACTCTAACCATTCCCCTGAGTCGACTGGCTCTGACCTCTTCAGAGCTGGATGACTGTCAGACCCCAAAGCCACCGTGCCAGCTCCAGAGGGGGTCTGATTGGGTTATAGAGGTTGGGGCAGGTGGCTTTGGTGCCTATGCGACTGGCTGCTGTTTCTCTTGAACCTTCTGCCTTTGAGGTTGTGGAGGGGGCTTTCTCTTTACCCATAGAAATTATATTGTTGCCTCTTTGGATCCTCTTTTTCCAAAAGAGGGCACCTAGATTCCCCTCAAGAATCTGTCACAGAAGAAACTAACTTCGATGAAGGGGAAGGGCCCCCAGCTCTCTGATGATGTCTCCTTTGGTGAGATTTTAGAACTTCCTAAACAGAGAGGTGGAGGGTCCTTCAGTATTCCTTCCTCATATTTGAAGCAAGAGATAACCCACTTTTAGGTTAACTCCTTACAGTTTGACCTGACAGTTGCACCCTGGGTCTTCAGAAAGTGCCTGGCTACAGTGATACCATATTGCGGAACCAAGAAATCTCTTATCTACTTATATCTGGATGACTTTGTGATTCAAACCCAGTTACAGGAGGGGTTAGAGAGGGCACTACAGTTCATGCTGAATTGTTTCAGCTTGAAAGAATTCAGCATGAACTGTAGTGCTGAATTGTTTCCAAACCCTTGAACTCTGTCAGCCAACCAAAATCAAACTTGTACCCTCCAAAAGGGTGATCTATTTTTGTACTTTGGCAGCTGCAGGACCTGCATTATGCAGAAAAAGGTGGAAACCCTAGCAGGCTATTTTCTAGAAGTTTTTCAGAAAAAGTGCATTGCAGTGAGAGAATTCCGTAGGGCAGTGAAATATATATGGAATATTTAGTTCTGGTGGTAGTCTTTGCAAGCTGCATTAGAGAAAGTTCTAGTGGTATTTTGAGGATGAGCATCTCTTTGTGGAAATTATTCCCATTCCTAAGAGAAGTCAGTGTTTCTGGAAGCTTTCTGGACTGGCCCAACTACATCTTGGATGGTCCTTCTAGCTGACAAGTTAATTAATCTTATCTCATGTCGAGCATGGAAGGAACCCAGTACAATAGAACCTGTACTTAACAAGTTTCTTGCTCCTCCTAAAGGTAGGGCCTACTGGAGCAAGGGAGTCCCATAGATGCCATGGTCATGGCGGTAGCCATTAAGAGAGAGTTTGCAGAGCAGAGGTCATCTGTCCTTCCCCCTAATAGAGAGTCGAGGGCATTGGACAGAGTTGATAATCGCATTATGCCTCAGCTACCTTTGCTCTTCTGTCGCTGAACTATTTGACAGATTTCAGCAGGCTACAAATGGATTTGATCAAGGAGCTTTCCAAATCTCTTTCAGGATCCTTTTCTGTGGAAGACCAGAATAAAGTTTCTTCACAACTGACCACCCTACAGTCCATCTCCAATCTGTCCATCAGATTAATGTCACACAGTTAGTCTGTCACACAGCTGAGGGTACTTCTAGGGCTGTGGGTTCAAGCATAGCAGTCAGGAGGCATGCCTGGATAAGCTTGTGTGATTTTTTTTTTTTAAAGTCCTTCAACTCTTCATTCATCAATGCTCCTTTTCATGGATCATCTTTGTTTGGCCCCAGAGTTAAAAAAAACATGACAGAAAGACCCTGTCTGCCATTGGGATCTGTTTATCTACTCCTCAGAGATCCCTCTGCAGGAATCAGAGAGGTAGTAAAAAGATGTAGTTCCACAAGCCCAAGAGCCTTTCCAGGAATCATGAGGAGGTAGTTCTTCTTTGGGAAAGTAGGAAACTAATGGAAGACGCGACTCTCATGGCAGAGGTAGCCTGTAGAACCAGGGCTTCAGAAATACCCTCTCTGACAGACTTTACCAGTGCTCCTGAACTTTTACCCAACTGCTGCACTCTGGAGGCAGTTGTGGGGGGTGCTTATCTTTGTACCCAGGAGCCTGGGCATGCATCACAAAAGACACTTGGTTGCAAAAAAAAATCAGATGATATAAGAATGTCATTTGGTCTTGATAAATGTGCAAAAGCAACCTTTAAAGCAGGAAGCCTGCAGCACCAGGAAAACATCAGTTTGGGACAAAAATGTGATATAAAAGAATTTGAGCAAGCGGGAGTGTATAAATATTTGGGAACTGATGAAGGATCAACAATAAAATTTGAACAAATGTGAATAAAACTTAGTAAGGAATACCTTGGAAGACTTAATCCTGAAAACCGCATTGACATCTAGGAACAAAATCCAAGCTATAAACCAATTTGCTCTTCCTGTCCTAACTTACAGTTTTGGAGTGATTGACTGGCCCCAAAATGTGTTGGATAGATTAGAAAGGAAAACAAGAAGGATGCTTCATGCTCACCAAATGATTTATAAAAATCAGTGCATACCAAGATTATATATTCCCCTTTCCGAAGGAGAAAAGGGCCTCCTTGAAATTGATTACATGTATAGATCTAGCAGCAGAAGCATATTGGCGTCAAGCAGGAATGGAAATCAAACCAGAAGCAGATAAAAATCAGGCAGCAACTGAATGTGCCAAAAAAACAAAATAAAGAATATAAGGTGAATGACCAGATGAGAGGGCAAGAAATGGCGAATTCAAACCAAGAGATCTTCTTCTTCTTTCAGCTTTTCCCATTTAGGGGTCGCCACAGCGGATCACCTGTCCACTCATGATTGGCAGTGGAGTTTTACGGTGTCAAGTTGCCAGCCCATTGCCCAACCTTCTGTAGAAGGCGCACACACTCATGCCTAGGGTCAATTTAGAGTATCCAATCCACCTACAGCATGTCTTTCGGATGTGGGAAGATGCCGGAGCACCCGGAGGAAACCCATGCGACCACAAGGAGGACATGCAGACTCCGCACAGAAGGCACCCCAGCCGAGGATCAAACCGGAGAACCTTTTGCTGTGAGGCGGCAATGCTAACCGCTGCACCACTGAGGCCACCCAAACTCTTTCGGCTTTTCCCGGTTAGGGGTCGACACAGCAGAACTACGGTCTGCAAATGATTGGCAGTGGAGTTTTACAGTGCCGGGTTGCTAGCCCGATGCCCAACCTTCAAAGAAGACATATGTCTTTAAACTTCACTAAACCGCGGGGAGAACATGCAGACTGTACACAGAAGGCGCTCCAGCCAAGAATCGAACGGGAGAACCTCTTGGTGTGAGGCGACAACGCTAACTGCTGAGATGAAAGGCTAATATTGGCAGCCCAAGGTAGTGGGCTGCGTACACGCTGGTTTACAAAGTCCAGTGAACAAGTGGGAGAAGCAGACACTTACTTCATTTGGTCTTCAACCTGTGGGTCCTCAGATCCACATCGGATCTGATACAGCCGCGGTTCCAAGAGATTTTCCCATGCTCCCCTCCTCCCCTTACTCATAATCCCCCATCTCCCTTCCTATCTCTCGCTTTTTCTCGTGGTCCGAAAGCCTGAGAGGAAGCCGCGTGGTTGAACAGTATTTTTTTTTTACTTTTTATTTTTACTTTTTTTTTTCTTTTTTCTAACTTATTCTTTTATCCTATCTATTCTTTCCTGGGTTCTTCTTACTGGGCTTTTTGGGTTCTTCTTCCCTTTTTCCTTTCTTGGTGTGTGTGTGTGTGTGTGTGTGTGTGTGTGTGTGTGTGTGTGTGTGTGTGTGTGTGTGTGTGTGTGTGTGTGTGTGTGTGTGTGTGTGTTTGTGTCTGTGTGTCTGTGTGTTCCTTTTGAACCGGTTGAGGCATGGTGGATGCCCCCAAGCCAGGTTTCAAAAGGTGCACCGAGTGTGGCCATAAGCTTTCCCCGGCGGATGGCCACACTCTGTGCGTGGTTTGTTTGGGGGTTGCTCACCTCCAGGCCCCCTGTTCTATTTGCGCTGGGTTTAACCCCAGAGCACTTAAGGACAGCTGGGACAAACTGATCGTTAAGGACCTGTTGCCCTCCTCTGGTGGGGCTGAGATCCCACCTTCCCCTGCTAAGAAAGCTTAACTATAAGGGCTCTCGACTGTCAGTTCCATATGTTAAAATATCAAGAGCACACTTTGGAACTTTTGAAACAGAAAATGTCTGCTTTACCAGATTTTGCCAATGATAAAGAGATAACAGAATTACTACACTCTTCATCTGAGGTGGCAAAGCACTCCTTGCACTGTGGATTTGACACCCTAGAAATTTCTAGCAGTGCAGCAGTGACAGGATCTGTTATCAGAAGGCATGCATGGTTGAAGGAACAACCTCTCCCTGATCATGTCAAAGCTAAACACATGGATGCACCTAAGACCGCTTGTTCATACAGAAAACTGAAGAGGTACTTAAAAAGATGGAAGACAAAGCAAAATCAATGCAGACTGTTAAAGATTTTCTTCAAGTACAACCTCCTAGGTTCAGCAGAAATTTTCCCTCCAAACACTGGTCCTTTCCTGCACCAAACAGGCAGGCACAGGGCAAAACTCATAGGGACAGACCCAGCAGAACTCAAACTCAGGGCCAGCAAAGAACTAAGTAGTGCCCCCCCCCCAACACTAGAGCAGGGAGTTCAAAAGCAACCTTGTATGGAAAAAAACTCTCAGTGACTACCTTTGCCATCTCTGCCTGCCTCCACCACACCAAAAGCTAGGAGGAAGGCTATCTATATGCAGAGAAAATTGGAACTCCATAACAAAAGATTAATGGGTCTTAAAAATCATTGCTCAGGGGTACAAATTAAATTTCCAAGAACTACCACCTCCAAGATGGTATCCAAACCCACCTCCAAACCAGTGGGCAGAAGCACTAAAACAAGTGCAAAACCTAATATCCCTAAGGGCAGTAGAACCTGTACCTCCAGAACAAGTTGCAAAAGGATTCTATTCCAGATTATTCCTTGTTCCCAGGAAAGAGGGGACTTGGCGTCCCATCCTGGACCTATCCTTTTTCAATATCTTCCTGTTAATCCCAAAATTCAAAATGCTTACCGTAGAAAAGCTTCTACCAATTCTGCCAAACAAAGCTTGGATGGTCACCTTAGACCTGAAGGATGCTTACCTGGACATCCCAATAAGGGAATCATGCAGAAAGTTCCTGCACTTCAGAGCAGGATCATTACACTTTCAGTTCTCGTCTTTGCCCTTTGGCTTATCTACTGCTCCCATGGTATTCACGAAATGTCTAGCTCCTGCCATTGCCTTTTGCAGGCAAAACAATGTACAAATTTACCCTTACCTGGATGATTGACTCATCCAGGCAGACTGCAAGGAACTGCTCCTGCAGCACCTCTCATTTGTAAAAACATTACTCACCTCTATGGGGTTCACTATCAATGAAAGGAAAGCAAAACAAACACCTACCAGGAAAATCATATTTCTGGGAGCCTTACTGGACACAGAACAGAAAATGGCCTTTCTGTCCCGGGAAAAACAAAGTTTCCTACCAAAATACTTATGTACTCTGACCTCTCAAACAGAGCTGTCTGCCATGAAATTCCTGCAAGCTCTAGGGTACATGGCCTCATGCATCCTCCTGGTACCTCTGGCCGTACTGCACATGAGGAAAATTCAATGGTACCTAAAGAACCTATGGTGTCAATGCTCACAACCTCTGGATACCTCCCTGCCTGTGATCCCTTGTATACGATCCGAGTTTCTCTGTTGGGCCCAGGTCTGTGCTCTGAACAAGGGACTTCCATTCACCCTCCATCCATCAGACCAGACCATAACTACAGATGCTTCAGACATAGCCTGGGGCGCCCACCTAGAAGGCAGATGCGCTCAAGGTCTCTGGGATGCACAAATACTACCCTTGCACATCAACTGAAAGGAAATGATAGCAGTGCAAAACTCTTTGGCATCCTTCAAACCTTATCTCAAACCAGGGGTTCTTCTCATAAGAATAGACAACACCACAGTCATATGGTACATCAACAAACAGGGAGGGACTCTGTCTTACCCCCCTGTGCAGATTAGCCATGAACCTGTGGCTAGCAGCCTCATCCATGGGACTACATCTTATAGCCCAACACCTACCGGGCATCAACAACACCCTAGCAGACCACCTATGCAGAAACCTCCTGGACCCACACGAATGTCAAATCCACAGAGACATTTTTCTGCAAATTACCCACACATGGGGGGACCCCCCCCAGGTGGACCTCTTTGCCTCTCATTTAAATCACCAAGTACAGAAATTCTGCACCAGGGGGTACCATCACCTGGCCTGGAAGGTCGATGCTTTGACCTTCCCTTAGTATACCCTCTTTGTGTATGCATTCCCACCTCTTACTCTCATTCCAAAAGTATTAATCAAGATAAGGGAGGAAAAAGCGAAGAGCAATACTTATTGCCTCAGATTGGCCCAGACAGTATTGGTACCCACTGCTGCGCAGCCTATCTCATCAGCCCCCCTGGTAGCTACCTCTGATACCTCACCTCCTATCCCAGGTGGGAGGGACAAAGCTGCACCCAGACCTTCAGACACTCAAGCTCTCAACATGGCTTATTCTACCATAACCAGCAAGGAATCTATGCTAAGCATGCAAGTCCTTGACATCATCACAGAAGCCAGAAGGCCCAGCACCAGAAAATCTCCCTATGGCACACCTTCATATGAGGGTACTGCAGTGGACACTGGCAGTTCAGTGGTCACTGTTAGACCTTCCTTTGTCTTTTCCAGTGAGAATTTCAAAAGCTTGCAGGGACTCCCTTTGCTGGTGGATTAAGTCCCCGGATCTCCTCAAGGGACATCCTTTTCAACCTCCTTTACTCCAAACCAAGGTGACCACGGACGCCTCCCTACTAGGGTTGGGGGGCAGTGCTCAGGAAGGACAGTCCAAGACACGTGGTCCCCTTCCGAGACCTATCTGCACAATAATGTTCTAGAGATGAGAGCAATTCTTCTTGTGTTGCAGGCCCTCCATGCTCATCTTCCTCTGGGAATGATTGCAATTCAGATGTACAGTGTGTCAGTGGTCAGGTATATCAACAAATAAGGGGGATCCAGATCTTATCCCTTATGTTGAAAGGCCATGTGAGTGTGAGAATGGGCAATCTCCACCAGCCATTTTCTAGTGGGAATGCACATCCCAGGACGGTCAAACATTCTGGTGGACAGGCTCAGCAGATGTATCCTAATGCTTTACGAGTGGTCTCTGAAACCTTCAGTGGTGGAACAAATCTTCCTAGAGTGGGGTTGTCCTTGCTGTGATCTCTTCGCATGTCCTTTCAACACGAAATGCAGCGAGTTTTTTGCTCTGAAGCCCCCAGAGACGCTGATTCATGCTTGGCCTCCTGGGCTTCTTTATGCATATCCTCCTCTTCCTCTCATGTCGAAGTTTTTACAGAAAGCCCTAAGGCTGGGGAGCACTGTGATGCTCATCACCCCATTCTGGCCTCGACAGGTTTGGTTTCCCTAACTCAGGTCTCATGTAGTTGTTCCAACATGGACCTTGGATCCGGTCCTGGAACTGCTTTCACATCCCTTGGGGATTCCTCATCCAGATCTGGACAGTCTGATGCTCACTGCTTGGCTGCTCTGGTTCCCATGATTCTTAGGACTCCCGGTCTGTCATCTCCTGTCCAGTCCATTCCGGTGGCGGCTCATAAATTGTCCACCAGAAAAGATTATCGCAGTAAATGGAAACTTTTTTTTATATGGGCCATTCAGAGGTTTTTGGATCCTTTCACTGCACTGCTTTCAGTGGTTTTAGATTTTCTAGCTAGCGTTTTTCATCAGAGAGCTAGTTCCTCAGTGGTGAAAGCCCAACTAGCCGCCATTTCTAATTTTCATGTTGGGGTAAACATGTCTTCATTGGCTTCCTCTGAACTTTGTAAAACTTTTCTCAAAGGTTCTTTTCTTCTCAGACCCAATTCCTCTGTGGGACCTCACTTTGTTTTTGCAGGCATTAGTTTCTCCTCCCTTTGTGCCTGTGGCATCTACGGATCTACAATTTGGGAAAACTGCCTTCTTGATTGCCATTATGTCTGCTAGAAGGGTGATGGAGCTTCAAGCTCTTTCTATCATCTTTTACATGATCTTTCACAAAGCTAGAGTGTTGCTACACATTAACCCATCCTTCCTTCCCAAGGTAGCTTCGGAAGCCAATATTAATCAGATTATTAATTTACCAGTATTTTATCTGAACTACCAGAACAAAGGGGAATACAAATTACATTTACTGGACGTACATAGGCAGTTGAGGTTTTATCTGCACAGGACTAAACCTTTCCGCAAGTCTGATCAGCTTTTTGTGTCCTGTGCCAAGCCCCCCTTAGGTAAACCTGTCTCAGAAGTGATTATTGCTCGCTGGATTTCACAATGCATTGGCTGGGCTTACTCTGATAGAGTTTTGTCTCTTCCAAGAAAAGTGAAGGCTCATTCGACTCAATCTATGGCTATGTCAGCAGCCTTTTGGTCTAGGGTCTCTTTGGATGATATTTGTTCAGCTGCTGCTTGGGCCTCATATCACACCTTTATTTCTCATTATAAACTGGATTTGGTCTCTAGGAGTAGAGCATCCTTTGGCTCTGCGGTGTTCCAGAATATCCTTCCATGAGGGCCCTCCCAAGAGTTAGGTAGCTGGGGACTCTGTCCCACAGGTTGAAGACCAAATGAAGTAAACTACTTCAGATAAAGAAGTTATGTACTCACCATAATGTTCCATCTGCGTAGTTCTACTTCATTTGTCTTCAGTAATTCCCCCTCCTTCCCCCTAACCTTATCCTTTGGGATATGACATGTCCTTTGTACCGGACAGTTATTGTTGAGATCTTTGGTTCTGACAGGGCTAAAGTTCTTGTGTAATGTTTGTGTTGGAGGATAAGGTGTCATTGGGTCAGGTATCTGATACCTGTTAGGCAGCAAACTCGATCTGAAGGGAGACAGGCGTATTATGGGTAAGAGGAGGAGCTCTGAGCCGTAGCTGGAAAATGTGGCCGTGTCTGATCTGATGACCCACAGGTTGAAGACAAATGAAGTAGAACTACTCAGATGGAACGTTATGGTGAGTGCTTAACTTCTTTTTTTGTAAAACCGAATTGAAAGAGTTGCACACCTCATTGCTGGTTGTGACATACTAATAGCAGAAGGACTCTGTACTGAAAGGCATAATAATGTGGCAAGACTGTTGCACTGGGGATTGTGCAAACATTATGGTATTGAAGTGGCTGAAAAATAGCGTAAACATGAGCCATAAAGCATCATAGAAATTGAAGGTTTACATCACATGGGATCACTCATTACCAACAGTTCCAAAGATAGGTATTAGAAAACCGTTTATAGTGGTCCATGAAAAGAAGATAAAAGTAGCATTGATCATTAAAATTGCCACACCCAGGGACCACATTGTCTTGCGTACAGAGAGACACCACGTCATAAAATATCAGGATCTGCAGGCAGAAATGAGAGCAATGTGGAAGAAAGATACCCAGACAGTTCCAATAGTAGGAACAGTGGGTCTAAAAAAGAAGCTACAATCGTATTTAGATATGTTACCAATACATGTAACCCCGTACGAATTGCAGGAGTCATTACTAGGCACATTGCAGGTGTTGCGAAGAGCACTACTGGCTGAGATCAAAGATTGAAACAATACTAATTTCATGAACTTTAATCTTACTTTGACTTAGGAATGGGGTCCGTTCCTGTCATGGTATTAGAAACCCAAAAGATTTGGAGAAATTAAAAAAAATTCATATCCAGAGCTTATTTCATACCATTTTCCCAAATTCCCCCAACAAAAATTAAAAACATCCCTAATGTCCCACCCAATCAGAGGGAGACTGCAACCTTGAATATAAAAAAGCTGCTAGAAAAAAAAAAAGAGTCATCCAGAAAGTCCCCTAGACCAACGAGGATACAGAACATACTCGAGATTCTTTTTAGTGCCAGAGAAGACAGGGGACTTGAGACCAATTATGGATAGCAGTACAGTCAACCAGTACATGAAATACTCGACATTCCGGATGGTCACGGTTCAGTCTATTTTACCTGTTTTGTGAAACAATGACTGGATGTGCTCAATAGATCAAGATGCACACTATCATATCAAAGTGAACAGACACTCTAGAAGATTCCTGTGCTTCCGTCTAGGAGCCAGTCATTACCAGTTCAGAGCACTTCCCTTTGGTCTCACCACAGCTCCCAGGGTGTTTATCAGATGTATGGAGGTGGTAACATCTCACTTGAGACTGCTGGGATTCCAGGTGTTTCCATACCTAGACTGGCTCCTGACCACCATCCAGGCATCTGTTGATTCAAACAAGGGATTATTTGCTCCAATTTATGCTGTCATTTGGGCATCACAGTCTGTTACATCAAATCACAGCTTTTCCCTATTTGGACCCTTTGGTTCATAAGTGCTTGTCAAGAGTTCGCACTGTCAGGTCTCAGATCATGAAGGTACTGTGTTCCCATCTGACAGCAGGAGTAGTACTCCAAATGTTAGGGTCAATGGCAGCAGTGAAAATTCTAGTAGAGTAACTCACTTCATTGTTAAAAATGGAGGTCGAAAGGTTGAGCGCTGCTGAGTCTGGGGTGGAGTAAATATCCAGTTCTCTTTGAAGTGCCCAGATTGAAAATCTTTTTCTTTTATTCTTGTAAATTTTCTGAGTGGAAAGCTTTTGAGGGGATAAAGGAATCTGTCGAACTGGGAAAGAAAGTCTGTGCTGTTTAGCCATCACTGGAACTGCAGAAACTATGCAGTTAACTTGATGCCACTGATGTCTGGATGTTGCACCCCTTTCGGGTGAGATGGGAGTTCTGGATGTGGATCCAGTATCCAAAGAGGATAAACAAGATGGGGCCAGAGGAATGGAAACCAAACCTGACAAGCCCAAAGGGGTGTGTGATGCCCCTGCACTGGCACAGTAATCAAGGAACCTCAATCCTCAGCACTAACACCAATGAGGGACGTGCACATTGGGAGGATGAACAGTGCAGACACAGTAAAGTGCAATTTCCCTTAAGAGCACACAGAGATCACAGTCAGTCTGGGGCTGTTTTTTCTCTCTCTCTCTCCAGATCCCCAATAAGACTCCCCACTGGCACAGCTATAGGGTTAAGATCTCAGCCGAGTGGTCAAGCCAAAACCTCCGGCATCCTCTCTGTCCATCCAGAGCTTCGTGTCCCTGCCCAAGTAGCTGACACCCACGCACTTAGAGATTTGAATTGTATACAAACACACAGACACTCTTGGGGAATGCTGGCACAGGTTCATTAGCTATGCCCCCTTCTGCCCAGACTATACTTATCAGCTACTATAAAAACCCTTATCAAAGGGTGCCCAATCTTACTGTGCAATGTTACTGTTATCCAAATGGTAAGTGTGACCAAACTAAGGCTGTTCCACAGTGGCCTGTACAGTGTTGCCAAATACATGCAAGTACTTTAAGAGCTTAAATATCTGTAAGCAAACCTGCCACAATTAAAAGGTTTAAATATATTTAATAATAAATAATAAAAGCACAAGACAATACTCATTAACTCAGCACAGTGACAATAGAGTTCACAGTCACAAGAAATACGTTAAAATAACATAGCAAAACAGTCTCACATAAATACAGAAAACATCTCTAACTAATCTTGCTATATTCCTGTCTATCTCTAAGAGAAGCTATGTTCTAAATAATTACAGGGCAAGGCAAAGTACTGGAGAGTTGTTAACAGGTCCAGAACAAAATGCAAAATGCACTCTTTCTCTCTGAGATAGTTCTTAAATTGATAACACACATTACTGCTGAATCTTCTCAGATTACATCATTCTTGTCACCTCTGCCTAGTTTCCCAGGCTAGCAGGAACTTAAATTTCTAGCATGTCTCTGTTAAAAATACTTATCTCTCAGAAGCTGACAATTCTCTCTTAGAAGCTTGCCTGAACTGGAAGTCGTAAAACGATTACTTTGGAAACCTGTAATTACCTCTGTTTCCAGACAATAGAAAGAAGCCCCTAGTCTAGACATCCTGTCTCTTAGCTGAGAAAAACTGATTTTATAACACATAGTAAAACTCTTTACTTATCAGCTTATTTTCTTAGAGTTTTCCATGTTAATTCAGTATATCCCAATTTCTACTATGAAAACATACATTTACATAGGCATAGAGTTTATTCACATTTCTGCTCTTTTCCAGCAGAGTGCATTGTGGTTGCAATCTTGAAGTTCAGTACAGAACATATAGTTTTCTTACATTTTTAAGGCAAGCATACAAATCATATTACTATTCACAAATGACATAGAATTATTTGCAAAGTTCTACCTAGCTGGGCTGGCAGTGTCACATTTCTATACAAGTCATATTGATATTTTCAAGTGACATATAATTATTTACAAAATTCCAGCTAGCTGGGGTGGCAGCATCTTGATTTATCACAGGGTGCAATGTGAATGGTTGTGTTCTTCAACCAGGATACTTTCTCAAAAAAATTGGGGAATAGTGTTAATGTGGGCTAAGCAGAGAGGATACTGGAGAGCCAGTCTTGGAACAGAGCATCTCTTGTTGGCTCACCCTTTGGAGGGACCAGGGCAAAAAGATCACAGCAATGCTGGCCCTATCAATGAAAAATCGTTTCTACCACCCTGTGATTGAGAGACCACTTGTGAGGCATCAAAATGGATCTGCTAAGTCTGTCTGTGAGCACTTTGGTTTTCCCTGATATGTGCCTTCCCAAAAGAAAGCAACCAGAAGAGATCGCCCTTTACCACACTCTCATTACCTCTCAACACAATTGGTAAGATCTGGTTGCCCTCATTTGTTGCCATACCAGACTACTGACATGTTGTCTGCATGTACTGCAATCATACCTGAAGTTAGAACGTGTTGAAAAGCCTACAACACTAGTAGGACAGCTCTCATTTCCAGGACATTGATGAGCAAATTGGCCTCTTTCAGGGACCATGCACCTTGGACTGTCTTTTTAAGAAATCTCCACACCACCAAATTTGGGAGGTGTCCATGGTGGTCGTGGCACTGGCTAATGCAGAACAAAGGGGCGACCTTGAGAAACTTCTTCTGAATGAAGCCACCAAAGAAGATATTCCTTGCAAACTTTGGAAATCTTGATTAGATTGCTTAGAGGATGCTGAAGAATAGACCACTGTACTGAGTGTCCATTGAACAACAGCCATATGATACCTGGCAAATGGAAAGAATAGTTGGTAAATCTTACTGTACCCATAGATGTCTTTCTCTTCTATATGTTGCTAGATTCATCACATACGGGAGTTCGCCTCTGGCTAACTATTACATCCGGCGAGTATACAAAAGACTACATGCTACTGCTAAGTACATGCGATGCCACACAGCCTTTCTCATACATCAGTCATAAAGGGACGTTGGATATAAAGCGGACGTCAGCATGTACCAGCCTCAGAACTTTTCTGCTGCCAGTCAAGTCACCTACACGAGAAGTTCGCTCACCAGATTAGTGTTGAACCGTGGTTCAGATAAGTATCCCATTGGGGTTTTCTCTTTCTATTTTATTGTTTTTTGCTGCTGCTTTGTTGTGTGGTGATTTCATGTCCGTTAGGAAGGGTAAGTGTCAGTGTGGAAGGCAGATTGCACATAAGGATGCCCACAACCTTTGTTGTGTCTAGGCCCAGACCACGACCATACAGCCTGTGATATTTGTAAACTGTTCATTCCCAAAACTCTAAGGAGACGTCTAGCTTCACTTAAGTTGTGCTTAGAGAACCAGCATTTTAAGCACATAGCACGGGAGATGGAGGTGACGTTGCGTTCTTTGGACAAGCCACAAACTAAAAAGGCCAAGAAGTCTCGGCCTGATCTACCAGCTGCACCATCTCTCTCTGGCATCCCTCCCAAGGCCGATGTAGGCCCAGAGGTCATTCAATGTCAGTGGATGTCCCTTTGGTGGGTACCACAGGGGAAGCCCCAAAGGAGTCTACCAACACGTCCAAGAGGGAAGTGCAGGCATCTGATTTGGGTGAAAAGGGAGAACTGTGGCTCATTATTTCCGAGGGTCCTCGAGGCATCACTCAAATCACTGTGCATGAGGATGTGCTTACTGACATAGTCGAATGTAGGCTGACATTGGGTCCTTCACGTCCCATCACATGGATACTCCCAGAAAGAAAAAAGTGAACACTAAACATGTGGCTCTTGCTCCGCCTGAACACCCCCCTGACCGGCAGACTTTTTCCCAAAGCCTTTTCAATGCCTTTATGGTCCTGCTCCAGTCCTTACCTTCCTCTGTCCCTTTCTCCCTCCACTGCATTCGAAAGGACAGCTGCAGATTCCTCCTCTGATAAGGAGGAATCCTCTGAAGATAACTCATTGGCTTATTCCATCCACATAGCTTCACCCCTAGGGTATGCCTCCCCAGAAGAGGAATCCAGTAGTGCAGATTCCCCTGGGGAGGATATTTCCTTTGGAAAAACTATCCAAAAATTGAAAGAATTCTTCAAATGGGAGTGCTGCCAAGTCTCAGATATTCAAAAGTGGTATTATGACCTCTTGCATATGGATTGTCCATCACCATCTGCTATTCCCCTAGTCCTGCCTGCATTCCTGGATGTATTTACTGCTGCTTCCAAGTGTCCAGATTTGCAAACCCCTGTTCCCAGGCACCCAGGCAAGTGATATAAGGTACCTGAGGATGCTAAGTTCCTGTTTAAAGCTCCATCTGCAGACCCAGCTACCATTTCCATCTCATCTGACAAGGCCTTCAAGTTATTGCCCTCTGATTAAGAGAGCAAGGTTATGGAGAGACAGGGGAAGAAGGTTTACACCTGTTACCATGGCCTTCAGGGCAATTAATTACAAGACTCACATGGCCATATACTGTCTATGTCTCCTTGCTGATGCAGGGAAACTCTTTTCTGAGCTTCCAGATTCCCCTACCAAGGCAAAACTGGCTGTCATTCTTAACTCCTCTGCACAGGTTACAAGGCATTCCATCAAGTGCAGTTATGATGCTGCAGATGCCTCTGCTAGAGCAGCGGCCCCTGGGTCAGTTTTAAGGAGATATTCTTGGCTCAGGTTACAACCCTTGCCTGATGACTTTAGGGCCAAACTCATGGATGTCCCTCTGGATACTAAAATTTTGTTTGGTAGCTTGGCTGCAGAACGCTTCAAATCCTTACAGGAAAAAGGTAAGAACCTGCAGGATCTGGAGCATATCTTGGTTTCTCCTGTTCCCAGGTTCCAAAGGAACTATCCTACAAAGATGGCCTTTATTAGGAAACCTGTCATGCCCTATTCTTCAAAAACCAAAAGACGACGTAGGAAACAAGCTTCTTCCAAGTCTACCTCATCCACTCCTGTTCAGAAACAGCCCTTTCAGTCCCAGTCTAAACCTGGTAGCTTGTGACTACCTGTCTTCAGGGCCATCCATTCCCATGTCCCTTTGTCTTTCTCTCTCTTGCGACTTGGAATCAGAGCACTGAAGACTCTTGAGTCCTCTCCATCATCCAGAGTGGATAGTTCATGTTTTGGGAAACTTATCCCTCCTTCAGAGGCAGCCTACAGCCACCAAAGGACTAAATGTCCCTCTTCCCTCAGGTAATTTAAGATCTTCTTTCTCAGGGAACTATTTAAGAGCTCCCTTCTTCTGAACAAAGAAAAGTTTCAACTCCAGGATGTTTTCGGTTCCAAAGAAGGATGGCCCCTGGAGAACCATTCTGGACCTTTCCCACCTAAACACCTTTCTGAAAGTCCCATTCTTTTGGATGCTGACTTTGCCTTCTCTTCTTTCTCTAATTCTTTCCCAAGCTTTCATGATGTTATTGGACATCAAAGATGCTTATCTTCACATCCGCATTCATCCTCAGTTTAGGAAGTTTCTACTTTTTTCTGTTGCTTCTTCTTATTTTCAGTTCTGTCCTTTGGTCTCTATACGGCAACAAAGGTCTTCACAAAATGCCTGGCTCCTGTCGTAGCATTTTGCAGGCTGCAGGAAATTCATATTTTCCCTTATTTACGTGATCTCCTTATCCAAGCCCAATCACAAGGCCTTCTTCAGGAATTTCTTTCCTTCACCTTTTCCCTTCTAGAGAGTTTAGGCTTCACTATAAAAATATCGGAAGTCTTCTCTGACCCCTTCGCAAGACCGCATTTTTTGTCTGGGTTGCAGGATCCAAACAAACAAGATGCTAGCTTCCCTATCCATGGAAAAGGTGCTGTTCTTCGCATCTTACATCCAGAGCATTTTAACCCTCCCCTCTATGACTGCTAGGGACTTCTACGCCTCCTGGGGTTCATGGCATTTACTATCTTCATGCTTCCCTGGGCCAAATTGCACATGAGAAAAATTCATTGGTTTCTAAAGACTCTTTGGATGCAACACTCCCACCCCCTGGATTTCATGATTCCACACTGTTATGCATAAAAATGGAGTTGGATTTGTTGAAACTTCAGGTAACCAAATACCCTGGTCTCCCCTTACAGCCCCCCTTCCTTCCCTAGATTTATACATGGACGCTTCAGACACAGGCTGCAGCGCAACTCTGCAATCCTGGAAGGTCAGGGATGTGTGGTCTCCTACACAGACAAAGGAACATATCAATGTAAAGGAAGTGAGAGCCCTGATTTTTTGCCTTGAAAATCTTCAAACCAAAGCTTATTCCAGGGGTGCTGAGGTGGTTCACAGACAAACACCACTGTTATGTGGTATGTCAACAACCGGGGGGGGGGGGGTGAAATCTTACCTCCTATGCAGACCGCCTTATATGCCTAGAAGTTACCTCTTTAAAGCCAAGTATTGACTATTGAAAATTTGTCAAGGGAGGATTTTGTTTCCTTAATCATACAGCTCCTATAATGAATATTATTTCACTATATTCCTTATAATTAAAAAAAAATTGTGAGAATAATATATATTCCATTGTTTTGATTTCAGGATAAATTATTTCTAAATCAGAATTAGTGTGATTATTTGATTTTTCTTATATTTCTGTTTTTGCTTCAGTTCCATGCAGAAATATTTTTTGACAATGAATTACAGCATTATGTGCTGGTGGATCAAGGAAGCCAAAATGGGACAACCATTAATGGAAAGCTGATTTTACAGGTAAAAAGTAGTTTGCATATGGGTTCCAGTTTTATTTCGTGTCTATTTTGTATTGTATTGTTTTAGTTCTGTTCTGTTGTTGTGAATGATGTTTTGAATGTTATCATTGCTTCTAACCTGGAACTCTATCTTTTTTGGGGTAAGGGCAGTATTCCTCAAATTTGAATGAATATTATTAAATATGTAGTACACATAATGCTGCGAAATCTGCAAAAAGCTAAGCTTGTTAGACACTTATGATTTTGAAGTTATTATGCTCCTCTCTTGCACTAGAAATCATATGCCAGGTACAACAGGACAGCAATGCAAAAGATTAACAGCTTTGAGAGATGTAGTACACTTCACACTGCCACCCAAAAACTGAAGTATGGCAGAGCAAAATGTATAACAGTTTTTAAATCTGTTAGTTGGTCAGAACTACACTACTACTCTTGTGGCCAGTGTTTGTGTGACATCACAGTGTCATAAGTCATAGGTTCATAGTTATTTACTAGGCTAACGGACACAATAACCTGTTTAAGCCTAGCCATGCATCCCAAATCTCTGACAAGATTGCTACCCTTGATAGGTGTAAGCATGGGCGTGGGAGATTAACCATTTACAGGTTACCTGTGTCTGTTAGATACATAGGTGCCAAACCAGGGATGAATTTCCAGCTTCCCATCCAGTTGTCCAAGTTGCAGTTGAATTGGGTTATGGAGGAACTCGGCTTCACATGGATGGGGAGCCTGTTCCTGAGACGGGGTCATCTCTGGGATACATCTCTCCAGCAGGTCCTATTTATATCACAGGCAAGGTTTAAGTCTTTAGAATGGGTAATTCTGGTGCTGTTTGTTTTGTGGATATGCAGGAGGTTCATCAGAGTGGCGTCTGAGAATGCCTTGTATGCCAGCCATAGATCTCCCCTCAAAATCCTGTAGGAGACGGAATACAGGGATAGGGCCTTCACACTCATACACTTCTTTTTCTAACTTAGTACATTGGAGCAGTTAAAGCTTCATGTACTTCAATGAACTGTGATTGGATTTCCCCAATCGTAACCCATTAGTTATCGGCTCTCACAAAGGCTGCTTCCACTTGACTTTTTTGTCATCCGTTTCTCAAGCAGAATGCAAAAACTTTTGGACACCTTCCTCATGCGCTGTATGCCTTTTGGAGCATGAGAGCACTGGTATACAAGGGGACATACAGGTGTAAAGTTTGGAACTTGTTATCTACACTACTTCTTTTCAGTCGCAGTCTACTCATGCTTCAGCTTTTTGGGCAGATAGGTACTCCTATGAGGATGTTGCTTTATATTTTTGACTAAACGTTATAGAAAACATTTTGGGTTTCTGTCTAGCAGAAGAGGAAGATATATCTGTGGTAGACACAGCCCATATAGGGATTCCGACACAGGCTGCTGTTTTGTTTGGAGTCTCACAACATCCGGGCTTGCAATATTTGCCTTTATTTTACCCCCTAAGACTATTCAGTCAGCTTAATAGCCTTAATCTCTCTTTAGAGAATCAGCTATTTAAGGACTATGGTCGTTCCTTCAAGGCTGCTAACTCTTCTTCACTAGATGCCTCCTTCAGGTAAAGAAAAAGAAGAGAACCACTAAAGAGGATTCAGAAGAAACCTAACCTTCCACCTCTGTTTTCCATTCTGGGACCGATGAGTACAGTGTAGGCCTTCATGGGGCCCTTAGACCAGTAGTCCGATCTTCCTGACCCCTGTGGTGTTGCTTCAGAGGAAACTGCTATGAGTCAGGAGTTAAGTGTGTCCGTTAAGACTGCACATCAAGCCGCTGCTCCTTCTCCCAGTGTTTAGGAAAAGAAAGTATAGAGACAGGGTTTTGAGGCGATTTGCATAGGACATTGTATCTACACCCTGTAGTCTTTTTGTGAGGAACCTTTGTGGGCGTTCCAGTTGTTGTGTCTAGCCAGGTACATACCAAAGGGACCTGGTATGCAATGATGGATCTGATGAGGGCTGAATGCAGTAGTACGATGACTTCCCTGCGCGTAGATGCTATGACCTTACTTATAAGTTGAGTGACATACACAAGTCCCCAAATCCCTGACTACTTTGTCTCCTTTTAGGGGTGTTTTATCAATGGGGTAGTTTCCCTGGGTGGCCATCTTCCCAGACGAGACTGTTATACATTTCTTGGCATTTAGTTTTAAGCTGTGGCTTTGGGCACCAATCATTTGTCTGTGTTAGACCTTCTTGTAAGATGTTAGTGTCTTAGAGTGGTTTCTGTGATTCCTCCTAGCTTGCAGTCATCTGTAAAACTGGTAAGCCACAAGCCCTTGACATTAACCTTGATTTCTGAAAAATAGATAGCAAAGAGGAGCAGACCTAGCCCAGAGCCCTGGAGGACTCCAGTGGTGACCAGCCTCTTTGTGGAGGTGGTCCCTCCAATCCTAACTTCCTGGGTCCTGTCTGTAGGCCAGCTGGCTGTCCAGCAAGTAACATGGGGTTTATGCCTAATTCTGTGAGCTTGTTTACATTACCTGGATGAGGTATTGTATCAAATGCCTTAGCTAGGCCAAGGCAGTATGCACCATTTTGCCCTCATCCATTGCCTTGGTTACCTTCTCAAAGAAGTCTACCAAGTTCAGTAGGCTTGACTTGCCGTTTGGCAAAACCAAACTGGGTCGGTCCAATGTCTGAAGTTACCCAGTGTCATTGTTAATCATTTTTTTATGAAAATTCTTTCCATGGCTTTGCATGTGAGACTAGTCAGACTAATGAGTCTGTAGTTCCCGAGATCCATTGATGGTCCAGCCTTGTGCAGAGCTGTGACAGTTGCAGTCCTCCATTTGCATGGCACAAAGCCTCTGCAGGAGGCTAGGGTTGAATAGTGACTCCATTTGCCCTGATATGTCATATTGCAGGCTATTTAGAAGGCATCCTGGGATATTTTCATGGCCTATTGAAGCTGTATTCTTGACCTTAGAGTGCGCATCTAAGACCTGTTTACTACTGATAGCTGGATGGGTTATGTTAGGTGGTATTTCCTGGAGGGGTGGTTGTGGGTGGAATAGGGAGTAAAGTTGGAGCAGAATTTGTCAGAGGATTTGCTGTATCTCATGGTACTGTGAGAATGGATCCATTTACCAACAGTTTGGCGCACAGTGTTATGTACTGCCTTTCAGGTTCAGACATACCTAAAGAAAACCTTATGAATGATGATTGTGATTCAGTTTTGCAGTCCTGACTTATGAGAATTCCAGCCGTGGAAGTCCTTGGCAGCCCAACTACCAGAGAATATTTTCCCCTTCTCCAGCAGCTGGCAGACACCTTATCCAACATCACTACGTTAGGGTATAAAGGAAGTTTGCCAGTGCTATGACCTCTGTTCTTTCTTGCTGTCAGAGCCTGAAGCAGAGTGCTAGTCTGTGTATCAGTCGGTCTGCACCAGAGAAAGAAAGACATCTAAAATTAAGTACCCATTGGGGAGCTTTTCATGTGGTATTTGACTAATGTCAGAAAAAGTTAACAACTGTCTCCACTATGGCAAACAGGTACCACACTGGGACATTCCTTCCTTTTGTTTGACTTGTTTGGGGGCCTGAACATGATGTTCTTAACTGTCAGTTTTGTGCTCACTTTAATAACAGAACTATCAAGTGTGGGGCTGAGATTCTAGTGAGTCATCAGGGCATTCGCATACCATATTATAGGTTGTTAGACAGATACTGTCTGACAGTCGAGCTGAAGTAGATCTCCCTAGGTAGAAAAAGGAAAAGTGCTTCAGATTTAGGACCTCAGATGACACTCTTTCGCTGTTGGCCAGTCATCCTAGACTTGTGGTTGTCGAAGAGGGTGAGGTACCTTTGCAGCCCCCTTAAACGAATGAGGTGATGGCACAGGTCTGTACAGAGACCCATTTAGAGTCTGATATGCCTCCGGGACCCGGGTCTCTCTACTTCCTTACAAGCTGAAGGACTAGTGCATTGGTTGAGTCCAGGACTTCTTTGCATGCTCTGGCTTCCAACAACTGTTGTAAGATCAACAGTGGCGCTTCGTGTTGTCAGGAGATTTATTTATTTATTATTTTAAATTTGTTAACTGGGTAAAAGGTGCTTCAACTAAGTATTAGTTTAAGGGTGTGCACACTTATGTAATCAGCTTATTGTACGTTTTTTATTTTTTATATTTTTCCCCTAACAGATTTGAGGTTTTTTTTCAATTGAATTGTACTGGATGTTCTTCGTGTTTCACTGTTGCAGTCATTACACTTGGGTTATCCTGCTGGCAGGCTACCCTCAGTCGGCCTGAATTCCAAAGTCTAGGTCCGGCGTTGGTTGCTGTCACCTCTTCCCTGACGTCAGAGCGCCAGGGGTATAAAAGATGCAGCCGACACCATTTTCTTCAGTCTTTCTTGCTGCGCGCTGCCCGAAGCATAAGCAGTTCGCAAGTGCCGGTAGGCCGACTCCTGAGATTTTCGTGTTCGAATTTAAGATCCGAAGTCTTCATCAAAAGCTAAGTACCCCGTTGGGGAAACTTTTTTCTTGCTCCAGACCAATGTCAGAAAAAGTTTAATAATTGTATTTCTTGTGGGAAGCAAATACCTCATAAGGACTTTCATTCTTACTGTATTCCTTGCCTAGGCCCTGACCACGACGTTGCTAGTTGTCGGTTTTGTGCTAGATTTAACCAACGCACTATTAAGTGTCGGTACGATTTTACATTACACTATTTTGGCAGAAGATTTAATTTTATGATGTCGTCGGATAGCCATCCGACTACCGGAATTCACAAGAAACGCAAAGAAAAAGAAAAGGACAAGCATCCGAGGTCCAAAACAGACAACAAGGCTTCTTCTAAGCCAGTCGCCGGTTTGCCGGTTCTCAGTGAGGCACCTTCGCAGCCCCTGACGCCCACTACTTTAGACCCGCAGGCCGCTACCGACTCCCACGTGGAGTCGACTAGGCTGCTGGAAGCTAAAGGTATTGGACCTTCGGAGACTATTCCCTCAGATGGGTCCGGAGCCGCTGAGCAGGCATCGACTTCTGAGGGTGTTTTCAGACCTACTCAATTATACATTAAAACGACCTCAGCTTCAAAGGCAAAGACTAAAGCACCTTTAAAGACAAAGAAACAAGTACAACAGCCTCATGAACAGGCCATCATGCCCAAAAAACAGATGCTCAAAATGGCCGAAGACTTAATTACTTTGATCAGGGGTTCCCATCCCCCACCTGATAAAAGGCCTAGACAAAAGACAGAATATGAATCTTCAAATCAGGTTTCCATTTCATCAGATTCCTCTTCTGATCAGGAATACTCTCTTCCTCCCTATGAGGATTCTGGTGCTGAAGAATCTATCCCTTCAGCCTCTCCTCCAGAGGATTACTCTTTTGGGGAAACATTGCATACCATGAGGGAGCATTTTCACTGGGAGAGCCAAGATTTTTCAGAATCTAAGAAAAGGCTCAGAAACTTCCTTTTACTACCACAATATAGGCCCCTAGCTATTCCACCTGTGTCAGACATTGTGGATGATGTATTTTCAGAGTCCAGTCTGACCCCTGACTCCTTATCTCCAGCTCCTGTTAAGCCGGACAGGTACTACAGGGTTCCTGACTCTCATAAATTCCTTTTCAAAAACCCTGCTGCTGACCCAGAAACGATCTCTCAGGGTCCCAAAGGGGTCAAGGCTTCCGCTGCAAAACCCCTACCCCCTCATACAGGGATTCTAGGGCACTGGACAGATGGGGAAAAAAGATTTACACTTCTGCTACCTTGGCTATAAGAGCTTTAAATTGTCAGTTTCATATGCTCAAATATCAGCAGTATATTATGTCACTGCTTAAACAGAAAATGTTGATAAATTCTGAATGTGCAAAAAAAAAAAAGAAATGCAGGATTTATTGCATGCAGCTGAACAAGTTGGAAAACATACTTTGCAATGTGGTTTTGATTCTTTGGAGGCCTCCTGCAGGGCCGCTGTTACGGGTTCTGTCATCAGGAGGCATGCTTGGTTAAAGGAACAAAATCTGCCTGATCATGTCAAAGCAAAATTATTAGATGCTCCATTACAGCATATGATACCTTGTTTGGTGTTAAAGCAGAAGAGGTGTTAAAGAAAATGGAGGACAAAGCTAAATCTATGCAAACGGTTAAGGATTTCTTACAGGTACAGCCACCTAGATTTAGCAGACACCGGCCTACAAAGAATTGGTCCTTTCCAGTGTCAGACAGACCACAAAGGGGCAGATACAGACGCCCAAGAGGCAGATCCCGGCCCTAAGGTTCGTACAGGTCTAAACAATGGGGTGCTTCTACCTCCAAAAATGGAGAAGACAAATCACAGCCATACAGGAAACAGCCCCAATGACTTCCCCCTGCCTGCACCAAGCACTTATCTTCTGGCAGCACCTGTAGGGGGAAAACTAGCACTTTTTTTCTCAAAATTGGCACATAATAACCCAGGACAAGTGGGTCCTAGACATAGTGTCACAAGGCTACAAGTTTCACTTCCATACCCTGCCAATGACAAATGGTTGGCCAGACCTGCCAAAACATCAATGGGCAGAGGCACAAAAGCAAATCTCATCCCTCATGGACAGAGCAAGAGCAGGGACAAGGATTTTATTCAAGACTTTTCTTGGTCCCAAGAAAGGAGAAGACCTGGAGACCAATACTGGACCTATCTATTCTAAACACATTTCTGGATATACCAAAATTCAAAATGTTGACTCTACAGCAACTTCTGCCCATGCTGGGCAAGAAGGCTTGGCTTGTGACTTTAGACCTAAAAGAGGCATACCTGTATGTCCCAATCAGACCAACATGCAGAAGATACCTCAGATTCAAAGCTGGCTCAATGCACTACCAATTCTCAGCACTGTCCTTTGGCTTATCTAATGCGCCCAGGGTCTTCACAAAGTGCCTGTCATCAGTAATTGCATTCTGCAGACAGAGGAATACAAATATATCCTTACTTGGACGACTGCCTCATTCAAGCAGAGAACAAGGACATTCTACTACAGCATCTGGCGTTTGTAAAGAGATTTCTAACAGGCCTAGGGTACACAGTCAGTGAAAAGAAATCAAAACTAGTACCCTCTCAAGAGATAATATTCCTGGGTGCAAGCTTAAATACAACTGCCCAGATGGCTTATCTCACGCCAGACAAACAAAGACAGCTGACTACCTATTTCAACCTGTTGGCAACAAAGGCCCAGTTATCTGCAAGAAAAATTCTGCAGGCTTTGGGTTTCATGGCATCCTGCATTCTACTAATTCCATATGCGAGACTGCATATGAGAAAACTTCAATGGTACATAAAAGGTGTTTGGACTCAACATTGCCACAGTCTGGAAACAATAATTGCCCTCATTCACTGCATGCAACAGGAGTTTCGATGGTGGGCAAAGGCTTGTCACCAGAACAAGGGGCAGCCATTCTCTTTACCCCGAGCCAGGCAGACATTAACAACGGATGCATCAGATTATGCCTGGGGGGCCCACATGGCAGGAAGGTGTATTCAAGGCACATGGTCCGCAAACCAAATGCATCTACATATCAATCAAAAAGAGATGCTAGCTGTTCAGAATGCCTTGACAGCCTTCAAGGACCTACTTCATCCTGGAGAACTACTGATAAAGACAGACAACACCACAGTCATGTGGTATATAAAAAGCAGGGAGGCACTCATTCCTACCCCCTTTGCAGACTAGGCATGACTTTGTGAGACACAGCATTGACTTACTAAGTACATCTGCAGGCACAATTCCTGCCAGGAAAGATAAATACTCTGGCAGACGAACTAAGCAGAAACCTCATGGATCCCCACTAGTGGAAATTGGATCCACAAATCTTCAGCATGATAACAAGGAAATGGGGATGCCCAGAGATAGATCCATTTGCCTCTCCTCACAACTACCAACTAAAAAGATTCTGCACAAGGACTTATCACAGACAAGCATGCCTTTCCTCCACTGCCTCTCCTCCCCAAGGTACTCCTAAAGGTCAGACAAGAGAAGCCAAAAATGATACTGATTTCCCCAGACTGGCCCCGCCAGTACTGGTATCCAATTCTAAGGAACTTGTCTCAATGCCCGGCTTGGACCTTGCCTCAAATACCTCATCTACTATCCCAACAAGACAATCAGATCCTGCACAGCCAGCTAAAGACCTTAAATCTGGCAGCATGGCGGATAATGTAGTCATACAAAATGCGCCCCTCACTAAAGCTGTGATGGATGTTATTTTGGAGGCCAGAAGGCCTAGTACCAGAAAATCTTACGCTGGAAAATGGAAGACCTTCTGTGCTTGGAACCAGGCACAAGGCGTTGACACAGCTGTACCAAATATTCCTCAGATTTTGCAGTACTTAACTGAGATGCTGGACAAAGGCCTATCCTTTTCATCAATTAAAATTCACGCCTCTGCCATTTCGGCTCATTACAATACAGAGCCACCAATCTTTTCTCAGCCTTTGTTAAGGCAGTACCTCAGAGGAGCCAAAAACTTAAGGCCTCCAAGGAGATCACCAATACCTGCATGGGACTTCAATTATGTCTTGGAAAAACTCACCCTGCCTCCTTTTGAGCCAGCCGCTACAGCTGATATAAATTTTTAATCTTGGAAAACAGCTCTGCTCCTAGCAATAACTTCTGCAAGATGAGTCTCAGAGCTACAGGCACTCATGGCTGTGGAACCCTTTATCATTTTTTATCCAGACAGGGTTTCTCTGAGGACAAACTCGACATTCATGCCTAAGGTAGTGTCCAGTGTGGCCCTTAACCAAGCTATTCATCTGCCTACTTTCTATCCAAACCCACAGAATAAAGGGGAGAGAATTCTGCATTCTTTGGACATACACAGACAACTACACTTCTACATGAACAGAACCAAAGCTTTCAGAAAGACAGAGCAACTACTAGTGACATATGCTGCAGCGTCACAAGGAAAGGCTATCTCAAAGCAGACTATTTCTAAATGGATTGGCCACCGCATTCATTTCTGCTATTCACAGCTTGGCAAGCCAGTGCCTAAGGGCATTAGGCCACATTCAACCAGAGCAGCAGCCACTTCTGCAGCCTTACTCAGGGGAGTACCAACTAAAGACATTTTAGAGGCTGCTACCTGGAGTTCAGTGCACACCTTTACAAAGCACTGTCATTTACCACTGTACTCTAAATCCAGGGCAGGCTTTGCCACTGCAGTTCTGCAGGGCCTCATAGCCGCTCCTAATGCTATATTAGCTCCAGCCTCCCAACCATAGCTTTGGGATTCAACCCAAGTGTAATGACTGCAACAGTGAAACACGAAGAACATAGTACAGTTGTGTACACTTACCATAAATGTAGATGTTCGAGTGTATTCACTGTTGCAGTCCAGGTTACCCACCCACCATCCCCCATTTCTTTGCTGGAAGTTATCTGCACTTCTCTAATCTATACAACCTATGTGGTGTATTTTCTTGTAGCTGAAGATATAATATTTTTTGGTGCATGCATGTTTTGTTGGCATATTTGTTTTAGCCTACCCTTATGGGGGCACCTGACATCTGGGGCAAGAAAAACTGAAGAAAATGTCGTCGGCTGCATCTTTTATACCCCTGGCGTGCTGACGTCAGGGAAGAGGCGACAGCAACCGACACCGGACCTAGACTTTGGAATTCAGGCCGACTGAGGGTAGCCTGCCAGCAGGATAACCCAAGTGTAATGACTGCAACAGTGAATAACCTTGGACATCTACATTTATGGTAAGTATACACAACTGTACTTTATAGGTCACATTAAAAGTGGGAAAAATTTTGAAATAATTTATTGTGGTCTCATTTTTTTATATCACAAAAACCTGGCATTTTAACAGGGGTATGTACACTTTTTATATCCACTGTAGTTAGATATAGATATATTTTTCTCCTTTTACAGTTAGTGTAACTTCATTGTTGGTAATTTTCTTCCACTACTTTTTATATTATCTTTCCTTGTAGTGTACACATCTGAGTAATTCTCTTACCATAGCTGGCATTTTTCTCCCATTTTTACTCTTCTTTCATAGTTACATGTGGATATATATATATATATATATATATATATATATATATATATATATATATGGATCCCTATCACAACACCGACATGCCACAAACCCGACACTCAAAACACCGACACCAACACACCGAAAACGCACAAAACCGAACACCATAACACCGACACCCAAAACGTAAACTACACATTACACACAACTATACATGCACTAACCGTAACCCAAACCCTAACCCTAAGGTCCGACACTACCGCACACTTACCCTACCCGCACCCTAACCCTAATTCACTTAACCCGCCACTAAACCTACATTCCGTCACTATCGCACACTTACCCTACCCGCACCCTAACTCACTTAACCCGCCACTACACCTAAAGTCCGTCACTATCGCACACTTACCTTACCCGCACCCTAAGTCCGACACTACCGCACACTCACCTTTCCCGCACCCTAACCCTACATCCCACACTATCTCACACTTACCTGTCCGCTCCCTAACGCTAAATCCCTCACTATCGCACACTTACCGACTCGCACTCACACGTTGCCCATGTCAGTGTTTCGGCTGTCGGGATTTCACCTTGTTGATCATCTATCTCGTCTGTCTTCTCGGGTCGGTCTTCTTAGTGTCAGTGTTTCGGCATGTCGATCAACTCAAGGGGACCCACATACATATATATATATATATATATATATATATATATATATAAACTTTCTCTTTTCTATTTTTTCTTTAAAATCATAATGTCTGACAAAGTGCCAGGCAGCGTAAAGAAAATGTCAGAAGTGTGGGCATAAATCACCCTCATTGGATGCCCATACTTTATGTATATTGTTTATGCCCTCACATTTGCAAGATTATTGTATTATCTGCAAGAATTTCAATCCAAGGGCTTTAACAGATAGGAAAAATAGATTAGTAATGAAAGGTTTGCTTTCATCCTTGTTTGGAGAGGCTATGTCTGGGGCTCAGTCCCCCAAAATGAAAATTAATGAGACCGTCTCTAAGGTTCCAAGGCCATCTACTACCTCCACACTTTCATCAGAGCTGCCAAGGAAAAAAAAATCTAAAAAAGGATTCGAAATCTGCTCAGCTCCATTCTCTTTCGAATCCAGTAAGAAAATCTTCTGATCCAAGTTCTTCCAATCCAAAGATTCTACCAATGATGAGATACTCTCCAAAGTTGAATCCAGTTCCTTCTAGGCTTCCCCTCTCCCCTCCCTGGAGAGATACCATTCAAGGTCACTGTCCCTTGCATCATCTTGTTCTTCTTAGGAGTCTGTCTGAGGAAGATGAGGACAGGATGATGAGGAAGTTTTTCTCATAGCAGAGTCAGATTGGTATTCTCCTGGCTCCTACCCCTTTGGGTCAGGGAGCCCATCCATCTCTTACATCGCAGTTGTCTACTCCTTCTATGATCCCACAAGTTGTTTAAGTCCTGGCTCGGATCCGAATATATATCTGAGCTGTATGTCTTTTGGAGCTGAATCAGCCTTGTCAAGTACAAGGTGATGGAGTCGACTTTGAGATTTTTGGAACTGTCTCTGCCCCTCAGAGCTTTGGCATTGGATAGCTCTGCTCTGGCTTCCTCCTCATGAGGATTGCTCTCAGTGCAGATGGAGGCAGTGATCCAGAAGCCTTTCTTCTTGGTGCCACTATCTTCTTTTTCCCCAGGGAGGTATGCCTTTGAGGTTGTGAAGAGAGTATTTTCTGTTCCAATAGGATGGACAGGTCCAGCTCTTTCAGATTTCCAATCCAGTTCCCAGATGTCTCTGCACTTGGAGCCACATCATTCTACGCCACAGGGACAGCCAGCTCAAGGCCTCCAGATCACCCAACAGGTATTACACTTCTTCTGCCACTTCACCATATCATCCCACTGACAAAGCCCCTTAGAGGAGAGGTGCAAAAGGAGGCACCTTGACCCTCTGCAAGAGTCAGTCACTGAGGATACTAATTTTGATGCGGGAGAATGGTCCTCACTGTCACCTCCAGAAGACATTTCATTTGAAGACATTCTTCAGATCCTTAAAAAGAGAACCTCCATCAACCCGTCACCAGAGGAATAAGTATTTCCAAAAGGCTTCATAGCCGGCCTGTGTACCTCCGAGGTTACTCCGCCTGCTGACAAGGTCATTGATTTGATCTCTAAGTGGGTGTGGAAGGAACATGACTCATTTGAGCCAGTCCCTAAGAGATCAGATCGGATTTTGACTTCACCTATCGTTAAGGAATTCTGGATTAAGGGGGTGCCAGTGGATGCCATGGTCATGGAGGCCACTAAGAAGGAACTCGCTGAGCAAAGTTCTTCTGTCCATCATGTTTGGGATGCATGTTTAAGCTTCAGCGACCTTTGCCATTAGGCCGCTGAACTGTTTGGCACATTTACCAGACTACAAAGGGATTTGATCAACAAATTTCAAAATCCCATTCAGGAACCATTACTGCTGAGGTTCAACCTCGTGTGGCCTGTCACTTGGCTACCCTCCAATCCATTTCAAATTCATCCATGAGGCTTGTCTCACATGCAGCCGAAGGTGCCTGAAGGGAGTGGGTTCAGGCATATCCATTAGAAGGCATGCCTGGATGCACTTGTGTGATTTTGCAGAGCCTTTCAGGTCCTCTTTAGTCATTGCTTCCTTTGATGTCAGTTTGTTGTTTGGCCCAAAAGTGAGGGACACACACTCCAGGTGTGAGAAGGATGGAAAGATCCTCTGCAGTGTGTATACATTTTTCTACCCCTCAAAGATCCATTTCTAGGAATCCGCAAGATGGTCAGAAGATGTGGTTCAGAATGTCCCAGGGTCCTTTCCAGGACACGTGGAGATAGTTCCCCTAGGGGCAGAGGAGGAACTGTAATGGATGACAACCCCTCTGTGGCAGAGGAGGCCTGCAAATCCAGAGGTCTCTGATAGACCAAGGGTTGCCAGATGTCCCTATTTCAGTGGGACTGTCCTGGGATCAGCAGCCCATTCTCGAGTTCCGCACTGCCTGTTAAAGACCAGGTGAAACAGCCTCCACTTTGTTTTTTTATTGGCCCGTATGCTGGTATACGAGCCAATCAAAAAATCCCAAAACTGAGCTATTTCTGTTTAATGTGGAACTTCCTGATGTTCCGCATTAAAGACCCTTTTTTTTTTTTTTTTTTTTTTTTTTTTTTTTGTCCCTACCAGCCCTCCTGAAAGGAGGCCCAATTGTACACTTCTGGAGGCAAATCACAAAAGCACAAAATACTCATAAAAGGCTTTCGGCTTTTCCCGGTTAGGGATCACCACAGCGGAACTGTGGTCCGCTCATGACTGGCAATGGATTTCTACTGTGCCGAGTTGCCAGCCTGACGCCCAGCCTTCAACGAAGGCACGCCCATTCACGCTCACACCTACCTGCATGTCTTTAATGTCACTCGACGCGGGGAGGACATGCAGACTCCACACACAAGGCGCTCCAGCTAAGAATCGAATGGGAGAACCTCTTGCTGTGAGGCGACAGCGCTAACCGCTGCACCACTGTGGCTTAGAAGCACAAAATACACTCATAAAAAACAATAAAACAAAGTAGACCACAAACTGCAGAACTCCACTTTAATAAAAGTTTAGCACTTTCATCAGAACAGTTTCCAACTTCCTCAGAACACCAACATACAACAGTGAAATGTGTAAATAGGTACATCACAGTCACATGATACTAAAACCACTCCCATCTGTACAATTGAAAAATACAGTCTTCCAAAAAAAAAAAAAAGCACGTTTCTGCATAGTTCAAAACCTTGCTTGTTACAAAAAAGGACTTTGATAAAATGTGTATAAAAACACATACATACATACTGTTTGAGCAAAAATAGCAGCATTGTGATAATTAAAAAAGCTCAAACACAAATCTAAGAAAAAAACATATTCAGCCTTTAGTTTCAAAACACTGCTGATCGAGGCAGACTCATTTAGCCCAGGGGGCTCCAGTGCATTACTCCTGAGTTGCCAAATCAACTCCTTATATTCTAGGAGCAATTCGTGAGGTCCACCCCTTTGATCAAAACCCACCTTTTCTATATAAGTGTATTTAAAAGAATGTGTGGGATTTTTCTCACGTTTTGCAAGAGCATTTCTTTCGTCATTCTTGTTTGTCATATTGGTGCTGATAGATCCTACTTTTAAATTTATTCTTGGTCTTACCAATGTAAAATGACAAACATTGTTAACACTCCGCAAGATACATGACATTATTGCTCTGGCAGTTCATTTTCTGACAAAATTTAACAACCCCCATCTGGGTATACAAATTTCTTCACCTTTCTTTACATACCTACATTGATTACAATGTCTGCATTTAGACATGGGGACAGGGTGACTTATTTTTCTTTTGTCTTTCAAGTATGTTTTTGAAGCATAGATCTTTCTTTTACACATTACAGGGTCCTTCCCCATTTTCTCCACATACTCACTGTCAGCCCTAAAGATGTCTCAGTTATGTTGTATTATCTTCCTAATGCTGTCAAAATGTATGTTATATGGCAATATTAGGGCTCTTTGAAAATTTACTGCGTCTTTCTTACCATTCATGGTAACTAAATCATCATTTGTCCCAAGTAGTGGCTTAAAAATGCCTTCCTGTCTTTTCCTAATAACCTCCCAAAAAATATTATCCAAGAATATAGCTGGATACCCTCTGTTGGTCAACATATCCTTCAAAATTGCACATTGTTCACTAAAGGTAGAGTCATTACTCACGGGCGAGTCTTGCCATCTAGCCTTTGACCAGGGACTTTTTTTGATAGATAGGGTGGTGGCTTTTAAAATGAAGTAATGAGTTAAGAGTAGGTAGATTTTCTGTATTTGTTAGAGTCAAACCTACCTTCACCTCTATTCTTTGAGATGGTCACATCCAAATAATGGACATCCTCTTCACCTGTTTCCATGGTAAACTTAGAAAAATGATGTACTGCTGTTCAAATGTACAAAAAATTGTTACGTTTTCCCTACCACTTTTCCAAAAAATGATGATGTCATCCAATTATCATCCGTAAAGTGCCCAACAGTTACTAAACTCAGAGTTAAAGACGTATTGACTTTCCCATTGGGCAAGGACAACGTTGGCAAACAAGGGCGCACAAACTGCACCCATTGCCACACCTCTAAGTTGTCAAAACAACTGATTTTCAAAGTTGTTTCCTAAAACCAGGTTCATTAAGTTGGTAATAGTCACTGCTTTGTCGTGGTCTACACTATGAGATTTTATGTAACCACCCTAGAACATATCCAACCCCTCAGAGTGTGGAATGACAGAATAAAGATCACATACATCGACAGTGACAAATAATTCTTCAGAACAAAACTCGTCTGAAACTTTTGATAAAAAAAATCCCAAGAATCTCTGAAAATATATTTGTGTTCACTCAAGAGATTCTTAATGTTCACATCTATGTATTTAGCTATAGGCAGGGTTTTTGAGGCCAAATCCACCAAAGTTTCTGCAGAGAAATTGGGAAATGGGCATATCCATGATGTCACGTACTTTAGTGGGTGAGCTACTAGGGTGCGGTAAATAAGAAGTTAATAGTGGGTTGACTAAGGGTGCTTTGGGGCTAGAGACTAGACTGAGCTATATAATAGTGAATTTAAGGGGGGAGTGCTTCTCAGCACGCAGAATAGCTGTTGTCCTTGTCTGTGCCATTTCCTCTGTTTTGTCAAGAAAACAACTACTATAGAGGGCAAACTGGATTCAGCTAAACCCAGGCCTACCTCTTTTTGTACCCATTCCAAATCAGTTAGGGAGCTGTATATAAATGAGATTTGGGATCTACACTACAGAAACTCCTCAACCTCAAAGAAATGCTAATCCTCATAAAAGCCTTGAAAGCCTTCTGTTAACTTTGAACTGACTCCAGGACCACTTTTGGTGATCTCAGACAACACCACAGTAATGTGGTACATAAACAAATGGGGGGGGGTCATGTCTTACCTCCTGTATATACAAGTCATGATTGCCTGGAAAGTGGCATTACAATGCAGTCTTTCCATACTAACAACTCACATCCTGTCAGAGCAGAACACTATTGCAGACTGTCTGAGCAAATCTAGAACTGACCCTCATGAGTAGATGTTACATACACACATTTCTGCGTTTGTGGAACTCTTAAGTAGATCCGTTTGCCTCCTCAACAGACAGTTACACATGTTCTGTACCAGGACTCCTTACAACAGGTGCTTTTTCTTTCCCAAGGAAGAGAATGTTCCTCTGTCCTTTCCCTGATAACCAGAGTTCTTCTAAAGATCACAAAACTCTACCACAAGATTTTCTTGGTAGCTCCTTTTTTGCCCTGACATTGGCTGTCCTTCCTAATGTACCTGACTAGAAGCAGTTACCAAAATTTTCCTCACAGAGTGGACCTACTTACACAGGGCAAAAAATTTCTCATCCACTATGTCATTCTGAACTGGAACTTGACTGTTTGGATGATAGTTTTGAATCCATTTAGGTCATATCTCTCAACCTCTTAGAGCAAGAAATTTGGACAAAGCCGTAAATAAAAGTGGGACAAAGGCCCAGAAATAGGGACCATTTTTAAACATTGCTCTTAACTTAGAAAGTTGATAGAATAACGGGTTTTACATTAGCATGACTTTTCTGAAGGGTATGAAGTCTGAAACTCAAATGTCTAATTATTTTCTAACTTGAATCTTTAATGATTTGCCACTAATTTGTCAGAAAACCACAAACTTATGAAAAAATTGACCAAAAATATGAGGCGCAAATCTGGACATTCTGAGAAAATCTTTACAGTTGAAAGGTATGATTTAGTCATCTCTTTGCAAGGAATATGCAGCAGGTATTAAAGGAGGCTAGAAAACCTGCTACCTGAAAATTTGTAGCCAATTGATTCTACACTACAGCAGTGTGAGTAAATAGATGTCCTTCCCTTATCAAGAGTTACAACAACTGCTGAAGTTTAATGAATTAAACACAATCTTCTACTTATCTGGAAGAAAAGGTGCAACAGTAAATGCATACTACATGCAGAGTCATGGTTGACTTCTTGCGCTCAGTGTCTGTTCCTGATGTAGCACCTGCCCCTTCAGCTCTTTAGTGAAGAAAAAAGGATTTTGGTATGAATCTGCTTGCTACAGTGCAAACCATTCAGCTCCTTACAGCTAACCCAAACACACCCATACCCTCAGCTCTTTAGGGATTAGCCAAACAAAGCAGATGTTCTTCGTGTTTCACTGTTGCAATCATTACATTTGGGTAATCTGCTGGCAGGTTGCCCTCAGTCGGCCTGAATAACAAAGTCTTGGATCCTGCGTCGGTTGCTGTCTCCTCTTCCATGACGTCAGGTCATCGGGGATTTAAAACATGCAGCCGACGCCATTTTAATCAGTCTTTTTTGCTGTGTGGTGCCCGAAGCAGAAGCATTTCGCAAGTGCCGGTCGGCCGACTCCTGAAATTTTCGTATTTGAGTTTCAGATCCAAAGTCTTCAAATTAAAGCTAAATACCCCGTTGGGGAAACTTTTTCTTGCTCCTTACCGATGTCAGTAAAAGTTAATAATTGCATTGCTTGTGGGAAGCAAATACCCATAAGGATTTTCATTTTTACTGTATTCCTTGCCTAGGCCCTGATCACAATGTGCCTTGCTGTCAGTTTTGTGCTAAATTTAACCAACGCACTATTAAGCGTCTGTATATTTTTGCTTCCAAATATTTTGGTTCAAGATTTAACTACCCTGAAATGTCGTCGGTTAGCAATCCAACTACCGGAGTTCACAAAAAACACAAGGAAAAAGACAGAGACAGACCGTCTAGGTCCAAAACCGACGACGAAGCTTCTAAGCCAGTCGCTGGTTCGCCGGTACTTAGTGAGACGCTTTCGCAGCCCCTGATACCCGCTACTTTTGAGTCGCAGGCCTCTACTGAGACCCATTCGGAGTCCGATATGCCGGGAGATTTGCAAAGTATTGAACCCGCGGATGTCTCTTCCTTGGATGGGTCTGGAGCCGCTGAGCAGGCACCGGTTTCTGAGGGTGTTTTCAGGCCTCAGCATTTTTACATTAAACCGACGCCAACAACAAAAACAAGGTCAAAAACAACTTCTATGTCTAAAAAACCGATGCATGAGCCACGTGCCCAGGCCCCTATGCCTAAAAAACAGATGATCAAAATGGCTGAGGATTTAATTACCTTGATCAGGGGTCCGTCCGTCCCCCCCCTGCTAAGAGGCCTAGGCAAGGCACTGATTATGAATCTTCAGATCAGGTTTCTATTTCTTCTGATTCCTCTTCTGATCAGGAATTTTCTGTTCCACCCTATGAGGATTCTGATGCAGAGGAATCCATCCCATCTGCATCTCCTCCTGAGGATTACTCTTTTGGAAAGACTTTGCATACTTTAAGGGAACATTTTCACTGGGAGAGTCAGGACTTCTCTGAATCAAAAAAGAGGCTTAGGGATTTCCTCCTTCTTCCTCAGCATAGGCCTTTGGCAATACCTCCTGTATTAGACATTGTTGATGTGTTCTCGGAATCAAGCATGGCTCCTGATTCCCTGCCTCCGGCTCCTAGTAAGCCAGACAGATATTACAGGGTTCCTGACTCCCACAAATTTCTTTTCAAAAATCCTGCTGATGATCCAGAAACTATTTCTCAGGGTCCCAAGGGTGTTAAGGCTTCTACAGCCAAAAATCCTACCCCTTCTGATAGAGATTCCAGGACGCTGGGTAGATGAGGTAAGAAGGTTTATACGTCTGCAACCTTGGCAATTAGGGCTTTAAACTGCCGGTTTCATATGCTTAATTATCAACAGCATGTTATGGGCTTACTGAAAAAGAAAATGATGTTGATCTTTGATTGTGTGGAAAATAAAGAGTTACAGGTTTTATTGCACTCAGCAGAACAGGTTGGAAAGCATACTTTGCAATGTGGATGTTCTTCGTGTTTCACTGTTGTTGATCTTTGATTGTGTGGAAAATAAAGAGTTACAGGGTTTATTGCACTCAGCAGAACAGGTTGGAAAGCATACTTTGCAATGTGGATGTTCTTCGTGTTTCACTGTTGCAGTCATTACATTTGGGTTATCCTGCTGGCAGGTTGCACTCAGTCGGCCTGAATTCCAAAGTCTTGGGTCCTGCGTCAGTTGCTGTCACCTCTTCCCTGACGTCAGGTCATCAAGGGTATAAAAGATGCAGCCAACGCCATTTTATTTAGTCTTTCTTGCCGCCCGGTGCCTGAAGCAGAAGCAGTTCGCAAGTGCCGGTCAGCTGTCTCCTGAGATTTTCGTGTTCGAATTTCAGATCCAAAGTCTTCATTAAAAGCTAAGTACCCTGCTGGGGAAACTTTTTTTTCTTGCTCCAGACCGATGTTAGAAAAAGTTAATAATTGTATATTTTGTGGGAAGCAAATACCTCATAAGGACTTTCATTCTTACTGTATTCCTTGCCTAGGCTCTGACCATGACGTTGCTAGTTGTCGGTTTTGTGCTAGATTTAACCAACGCACTATTAAGCATCGGTACGATTTTGCATTAAGCTATTTTGGGCGAAGATTTAATTATACAATGTTGTTGGATAGCCATCTGACTACCGGAGTTCACAAAAACGCAAAGAAAAAGAAAAGGACAGGCAACCGAGGTCCAAAACCGACGACGAAGCTTCTCCTAACCAAGTCACCGGTTCTCAGTGAGGCGCTTTCGCAGCCCCTGACGCCTGCTACTTTAGAGTTGCAAGCCACAACCGGCTCCCACATGGAGTCAGCCAGGCCGCTGGAAACTCAAGGTATTGGAGCCTTGGAGACTATTCCCTCAGATGGGTCTGGAGCTGCTGAGCAGGCATCAGCTTCTGAGGGTGTATTCAGACCTAAACAATTATATATTAAACCTACTTCAAAGACTAAGACACCTTTAAAGGCAAAGAGTTCGCCAGTCACAAGGACAGGCCTCCATGCCCAAAAAACAGATACTCAAAATGGCCGAAGACTTAATTACCTTGATCAGTGGTTCCCATCCCCCTCCTGATAAGAGGCCTAGGGAAGAGACAGACTATGAATCTTCAGATCAGGTGTCCATTTCTTCTGATTCCTCTTCTGATCAGGAATACTCTCTTCCTCCCTATGAGGATTCTGATGCTGAAGAATCAATTCCTTCAGCTTCTCCTCCTGAGGACTACTCTTTTGCTGAAACCTTGCTTACCATGAGGGAGCACTACTGGGAGAGCCAAGACTTTTCAGAATCTAAGAAAAGGCTCAGAGATTTCCTTTTACTACCTCAACACAGGCCTCTAGCTATCCCACCTGTGTTGGACATTGTAGATGATGTGTTCTCGGAGTCTAGTCTGACCCCTAACTCTTTACCTCCAGCTCCTGTTAAGCCGGACAGATACTACAGGGTCCCGGACTCTCATAAATTTCTTTTCAAAAACCCTTCTGCAGACCCATAAACTATTTCTCAGGGTCCAAAGGGGGTCAAGGCTTCTACTGCAAAAAATCCTACCCCCTCTGATAGGGATTCCAGGGCTCTGGATAGATGGGGAAAAAAGGTTTACACATCTACTACTTTGGCTATAAGGGCTTTAAATTGCCAGTTTCATATGCTCAAATATCAGCAATATATCATGACACTGCTTAAACAGAAAATGATGGCAAATTCTGAATGTGCAGAAAACAAAGAAATGCAGGATTTATTGCATGCAGCTGAACAAGTTGGAAAGCGTACTTTGCAATGTGAGTTTGATTCTCTGGAGGCCTCCTGCAGGGCCGCTGTTACGGGTTCTGTCATTAAGAGGCATGCTTGGTTAAAGGAACAAAATCTGCCTGACCATGTTAAAGCAAAATTATTAGATGCTCCTTTACAACATGATACCTTGATTGGTGTTAAGGCAGAAGAGGTGTTAAAGAAAATGGAGGACAAAGCTAAATCTTTGCAAACTGCCAAGTATTTCTTACAGGTACAGCCACCTAGATTTAGCAGACACTGACCTACAAAGAATTGGTCCTTTCCAGTCTCAGACAGACCTCAAAGGGGCAGATCCAGACACCCTAGAGGCAGATCACAGCCACAAGGATCCTACAGGTCTAAGCAGTGGAGTGCTTCTACCGCCAAAAGTGGAGAGGACAAATGACAATCGTACAGGAAACGGTCCCAATGACTTCCCCCTGCCTGCGCCAAGCACTTATCTTCTGGCAGCACCCTTAGGGGGAAAACTAGCACTTTTTTTCTCAAAATTGGCACATTATAACCCAGGACAAATTGGGTTCTAGACATAGTGTCACAAATTTCATTTCCATACTCTGCCAAGGGCAAACTGTTGGCCAGACCTGCCAAAAAATCAATGGGCAGAGGCTCAAAAACAAGTCACAGCTCTCATGAACATGAGAGCTATTCAACAAGTACCACAGCAAGAGCAGGGACACGGATTTTCCTCAAGACTGTTCTTGGTACCCAGAAAGGACAAAACATGGAGACCAATTCTGGAACTATCTATTCTAAACACTTTCCTGAATGTACCAAAATTCAAGATGTTGACCTTGCAGCGGCTTCTGCCCATGCTGGGCAGCAAGGCTTGGCTCGTGACTTTAGACCTAAAAGAGGCATACCTGCATGTCCCAATCAGACAATCATGCAGAAGATACCTCAGGTTCAAGGCTGGCTCAAAGCATTACCAATTCTCTGCGCTGCCCTTTGGCTTATCTACTGCACCCAGGGTCTTCACAAAGTGCCTGGCACCAGTAATTGCTTACTGCAAACAAAGAGGAATACAAATATATCCTTACTTGGATGACCGCCTCATACAAGCAAGACAAGGACATTCCTACTACAGCATCTGACTTTTGTGATAAAACTCTTAACAGGCCTAGGGTACACAGTCAACAAAAAGAAATCAAAACTAGTACCCTCTCAAGAGATAATATTCCTGGGTGCAAGTTTAAATACAACTGCCCAGATGGCTTATCTCACTCCAGCCAAACAAAGGCAACTGACTACCTATTTCAAGGAAATGGCAAAAAAGGCCCAGTTATCTGCAAGAAAATTTCTGCAGTCTTTGGGCTTCATGGCATCTTGCATCTTACCAATTCCATATGCAAGACTGCATATGAGGAAAATTCAATGGTACATAAAATGTGTCTGGACACAACATTGCCACAGCCTGGAAACAATGATTACTCTAATTCCCTGCCTGCAACAGGAATTTCGATGGTGGGCCAAGGCTTGTCACCAAAACAAGGGAGAGCCATTCTCACTACCCCCAGCCAGGCAGAGTCTAACGACGGATGCATCAGATTATGCCTGGGGGGCACACATGGCAGGAAGAGGCATTCGGGGCACCTGGTCCACAAACCAAAAGCATCTACATATCAATCAAAAAGAGATGCTAGCTGTTCAAAATGCTCTGACAGCCTTCAAGGACCTACTTCATCTGGGACAACTACTGATAAAGACAGACAGCACCACGGTCATGTGGTACATAAACAAGCAGGGGGCACTCATTCTTACCCCCTGTGCAGACTAGCCATGACTTTATGGGGCACAGCATTGACTTACCAAGTTCGTCTGCAGGCACAGTTCCTGCCAGGAAAGGAAAAGAGTATTTTCCTTTCCTGGCAGGCAAACTAAGCAGAACCCTCATGGATCCCCACAAGTGGCACCTGGATCCACAAGTCTTCAACATGATAACAATAAAATGGGGACGCCCGGACATATATCTATTTGCCTCTCCTCAAAACAATCAACTAAAAAGATTCTGCACAAGGACTTATCACAGACAAGCTTGGAAAGTGGACACCTTATCTTTCAACTGGACAAACCTATCAGTATATGCCTTTCCTCCACTTCCTCTCCTCCCCAAGGTACTCCTAAAGGTCAGGCAGGAGAAACCAAAAATGATTCTGATTGCCCCAGACTGGCCACACCAGTACTGGTATCCGATCTTAAGGAACTTGTCCCAATGCCTAGCCTGGACCTTACCTCAAATACCGCATCTACTGTCGCAGCAAAACAATCAGATTCTGCACAGCCAACCCAGGACCCTAAACCTGGCAGCATGGTGGATAATGTAGCCATACAAACCACACCTCTCAGTAAAGCTGTGATGGATGTTATTTTAGAAGCCAGAAGGCCTAGTACTAGAAAATCCTATGCTGGGAAATGGAAGAGATTTTGTGCTTGGAACCAAGCTCAAGGAACTGATACAGCTGTCCCAAATATTCCTCAGATTTTGCAATATTTAACTGAGATGCTGGACAAAGGCCTGTCTTTTTCATCAATTAAAATCCATGCCTCTGAAATTTTGGCTCATTACAATACAGAGCCACCACTCTTTTCTCATCCTTTATTAAGGCAGTACCTCAGAGGAGCCAAAAACTTAAGGCCTCCAAGGAGAATGGCAATACCTGCATGGGACCTCAATTATGTCTTGGAAAAACTCACCTTACCGCCTTTTGAGACAGCTGCTACTGTGGACATAAAGTTCTTATCTTGGAAAACAGCTCTGCTCCTAGCAATAACTTCTGCCAGACGAGTTTCAGAGCTACAGGCTCTCATGGCTGTGGAACCCTTTATCATTTTATATCCAGACAGGGTCTCTCTGAGAACCAACCCTACATTTATGTCTAAGGTGGTATCCAGTGTAGCCCTTAACCAAAAATTCATTTGTCAACCGTTTATCCAAATCCACAGAACAAGGGGGAGAAAATTCTGCATTCTTTGGATGTACACAGACAACTTAGATTCTATTTGGACAAAACTAAGGTTTTCAGAAAGACAGAGCAATTACTAGTGGCATATGCCACAGCATCACAAGGAAAGGCTATCTCCAAGCAGACTATTTCAAAGTGGATAGGTCACTGCATTTGTTTCTGCTACTCTCAGCATGGCAAACCAGTGCCTAAGGGCATTAGGCCACATTCAACCAGAGCTGCAGCCACTTCTGCAGCCTTTCTCAGGGGAGTACCAACCAAGGACATTTTGGAAGCTGCTACTTGGAGTTCAGTGCATACATTTACAAAACATTACAATCTGCCTCTTTACTCTAAATCCAGGGAAGGCTTTGCCACTGCAGTTCTGCAGGGCCTCATAGCCGCTCCTAATGCTGTTTAGCTCCAGCCCTCCCAACCATAGCTTTGGGACTCAACCCAAACGTAATGACTGCAACAGTGAAACATGAAGAACATAGTACAGTTGTGTACACTTACCATAAATGTAGATGGTCGAGTGTATTCACTGTTGCAGTCCAGGTTACCCACCCGCCACCCCCCTTATTTTTAATGGAACTTAACTTTACTTCTCTAATCTATGCAACCTAGGTGGTGTATTTGCTTATAGATGAAGGTAAAGCTTATTTTGGTGCATGTATGTTTTATTTACATATTTTTAGCCTACCTTTTTGGGGGGCACCTGACATCTGGGGCAAGAAAAACTAAATAAAATGGCGTTGGCTGCATCTTTTATACCCCTGACGACCTGACGTTAGGGAAGAGGCGACAGCAACTGACGCAGGACCCAAGACTTTGGAATCCAGGCCGACTGAGGGCAACCTGCCAGCAGGATAACCCAAATGTAATGACTGCAACAGTGAATACACTCGAACATCTACATTTATGGTAAGTGTACACAACTGTACTTTTTGATTCCTTGGAGGCCTCTTGTAGGGCCCCAGTTACTGGATCTGTCTAAATCTGCCTGATCATGTTAAAGCTAAATTGTTGGATGCTCCTTTGCAGCATGATACTCTGTTTGGTAAAAAGGCAGAAGAGGTTCTAAAGAAAATGGAAGACAAAGCTAAATCTATGCAAACTGTAAAAGATTTCTTGCAAGTTCAGCCAGACAGGTTCAGTAGGCACTGGCCTACTAAAAATTGGTCCTTTCCTGTGTCCAACAGAGACACTCAGGGCAAACCAATGAGCTCAAAAGGCTTCAGATATCAATCACAGGGTTCTTACAGGTCAAAGCAATGGGGTGCCTCCACCTCCAAATCTGGAGGAAACAAAGCACAACCCTAAAGTAAGCAGTCTCAATGACTTCCCTCTATCATCTCCAAGCACTTATCTTTTGGCAGCCCCCGTGGGGGGAAAACTAGCACTTCATGCTCAAAATTGGCAGTTAATCACCCAGGACAAGTGGGTATTAAACATAGTATCTCAGGTGTACAGATTTCATTTCCACACTTTGCCAGTTCCAAACGGATGGCCTGATCTGCCACAAAACCAGTGGGCAGAGGCCCAGAAACAAGTTATACCCCTCATGGATATGGGGGCTATCCAACTGGTACCAGAAAAGGAAAAAGGACAAGAATTTCATTCAAGACTTTTCCTGGTACCCAGAAAAGACAATTCATGGCATCCAATACTAGACTTATCGATTCTGAATACGTTCCTGGACATTCCAAAATTCAAAATGCTGACTTTACAACAGCTACTGCCTATGCTAGGCAAGAATGCTTGGTTTGTAACTTTAGACTTAATAGAGGCATACCTGCATATCCCAGTAAGGGAATCCTGCAGAAGATACCTCCACTTCAAAGCAGATTTATTGCATTACCAATTCTCTGTACTGCGCCCAGGGTCTTTACAAAGTGTCTGGCACCAGTAATTGCATTCTGCAGACAAAGAAACGTTCAAATTTATCCTTATCTAGACGATTGTCTCATTCAAGCAGAGAACAAGGACACTCTTCTTCAACATCTGGCATTTGTAAAAAGGCTTCTAACATGCCTAGGGTACACCATAAGCAAAAAGAAATCACAACTGGTACCCTCTCAAATAATTACATTCCTGGGTGCAAGCATGAATACAACTGCCCAGATGGCTTACCTCACGCCAGACAAACAAAGGCAATTGACAACATACTTCAAACAAATGACAACATAAACCCAGATGTTCTTCGTGTTTCACTGTTGCAGTCATTGCACTTGGGTTATCCTGCTGGCAGGCTACCCTCAGTCGGCCTGAATTCTAAAGTCTTGGTCCAGCGTCGGTTGCTGTCACCTCTTCCCTGACGTCAGTGCGCCAGGGGTATAAAAGATGCAACCGACGCCATTTTCTTCAGTGTTTCTTGCCGCACGGTGCCTGAAGCTTAAGCAGTTCGCAAGTGCCAGTTGGCCGACTCCTGAGATTTTCGTGTTTGAATTTCAGATCCAAAGTCTTCATTAAAAGCTAAGTACCCCATTGAGGAAACTTTTTTCTTGCTCCAGACCGATGTCAGAAAAAGTTAATAATTGTATTTCTTGTGGGAAGCAAATACCTCATAAGGACTTTCATTCTTACTGTATTCCTTGCCTAGGCCCTGACCACGACATTGCAAGTTGTCGGTTTTGTGCTAGATTTAACCAACGCACTATTAAGCGTCAGTACGATTTTGCATTACACCATTTTGGCAGAAGATTTAATTATACGATGTCATTGGATAGCCATCCGACTACCGGAATTCACAAGAAATGCAAAGAAAAAGAAAAGCCCAGGCATCCGAGATCCAAAACCGACGACAAGGCTTCTTCTAAGCCAGTCGCTGATTCTCAGTGAAGCGCCTTTGCAGCCCCTGACGCACGCTACTTTAGACCCGCAGGCCGCTACCGACTCCCACGTGGTCTCGCCTAGGCCGCTGGAGGCTCAAGGTATTGGACCTTCGGAGACTATTCCCTGAGATGGGTCCGCAGCCGCTGAGCAGGCATCGGCTTCTGAGGGCGTTTTCAGACCAACTCAATTATACATTAAAACGACTTCAGCTTCAAAGGCAATGACTAAAGCACCCTTAAAGACAAAGAAACAAGTACAACAGCCTCACGGACAGACCTCCATGCCCAAAAAACAGATGCTCAAAATGGCCGAAGACTTAATTACTTTGATCAGGGGTTTCTATCCCCCACCTGAAAAAAGGCCTAGGCAAGAGACAGAATATGAATCTTCAGATCAGGTTTCCATTTCATCTGATTCCTCTTCTGATCAGGAAAACCCTCTTCCTCCCTATGAGGATTCTGATGCTGAAGAATCTATCCCTTCAGCCTCTCCTCCTGAGGATTACTCTTTTGGGGAAACCTTGCATACCATGAGGGAGCATTTCCACTGGGTGAGCCAAGATTTTTCAGAATCTAAGAAAAGGCTCAGAGACTTCCTTTTACTACCACAACACAGGCCCCTAGCTATTCCACCTGTGTTAGACATTGTTGATGATGTATTTTCAGAGTCCAGTCTGATCCCTGACTCCTTACCTCCAGCTCCTGTTAAGCCAGACAGGTACTACAGGTTTCCTGACTCTCAAATTCCTTTTCAAAAACCCTGCTGCTGACCCAGAAACTATCTCCCAGGGTCCCAAAGGGGTCAACGCTTCCTCTGCAAAAAACCTTAGACAGGGATTCTAGGGCATTGGACAGATGGGGGAAAAAAGATTTACACATCCGCTACCTTGGCTATAAGGGCTTTAAATTATCAGTTTCATATGCTCAAATATCAGAAATGTATTATGTCACTGCTTAAACAGAAAATGTTGACAAATTCTGAATGTGCAGAAAACAAAGAAATGCAGGATTTATTGCATGCAGCTGAACAAGTTGGAAAGCATACTTTGCAATGTGGCTTTGATTCTTTGGAGGCCTCCTGCAGAGCCGCTGTTACGGGTTCTGTCATCAGGAGGCATGCTTGGTTACAGGAACAAAGTCTGCCTGATCATGTCAAAGCAAATTAGATGCCCTATTACAGCATGATACTTTGTTTGGTGTTAAAGCAGAAGAGGTGTTAAAGAAAATGGAGGACAAAGCTAAATCTATGCAAACAGTTAAGGATTTCTTACAGGTTCAGCCTCCAAGATTTAGCAGACACTGGCCTACAAAGAATTGGACCTTTCCAGTGTCAGACAGACCACAAAGGGGCAGATACAGATGCCCAAGAGGCAGATCCCAGCCCCAAAGTTTGTACAGGTGTAAACAATGGGGTGCTTCTACCTCCAAAAGTGATGAAGACAAATCACAGCCATACAGGAAACAGTCACAATGACTTCCCCCTGCCTGCACCAAGCACTTATCTTCTGGCAGCACCTTTAGGGGGAAAACTAGCACTTTTTTTCTCAAAACTGGCACATAATAACCCAGGACAAATGGGTCCTAGACATAGTGTCACAGGGCTACAAGTTTCACTTCCATACCCTGCCAAGGACAAATGGTTGGCCAGACCTGCCAAAACATCAATGGGCAGAGGCACAAAAGCAAGTATCATCCCTCATGGACATGAGGGCCATTCAACAAGTACCAGAGCAAGAGCAGAGACAAGGATTTTATTCAAGACTGTTCTTGGTACCAAGAAAGGACAAGACCTGGAGACCAATACTGGACCTATCTATTCTAAATACATTTCTGGATATACCAAAATTCAAAATGTTGACTCTACAGCAACTTCTGCCCATGCTGGGCAAGAAGGCTTGGCTTGTGACTTTAGATCTAAAAGAGGAATACCTGTATGTCCCAGTCAGACAAACATGCAGAAGATACCTCAGATTTAAAGCTGGCTCAATGCACTACCAATTCTCTGCACTGCCCTTTGGCTAATCTACTGTGCCCAGGGTTTTCACAAAGTGCCTGGCACGAGTATCTGCATACTGCAGACAAAGAGGAATACAAATATATCCTTACTTGGACAACTGCCTCATTCAAGCAGAGAACAAGGACATTCTACTACAGCATCTGGCGTTTGTAAAGAGATTTCTAACAGGCCTAGGGTACACAGTCAACGAAAATAAATCAAAACTAGTACCCTCTCAAGAGATAATATTCCTGGGTGCAAGCTTAAATACAACTGCCCAGATGGCTTATCTCACGCCAGACAAACAAAGACAACTGACTACCTATTTCAGCCTGTTGGCAACAAAGGCCCAGTTATCTGCAAGAAAAATTCTGCAGGCTTTGGGCTTCATGGCATCCTGCATTCTACTTATTCCATATGCGAGACTGCATATGAGGAAACTTCAATGGTACCTAAAAAGTGTTTGGACTCAACATTGCCACAGCCTGGAAACAATAATTACCCTCATTCCCTGCCTGCAACAGGAGTTTCGTTGGTGGGCGAAGGCTTGTCACCAGAACAAGGGACATGCATTCACTTTACCCCCAGCCAGGCAGACATTAACAGTGGATGCATCAGATTATGCCTGAGGGGCCCACATGGCAGGAAGATGTATTCAAGGCACATGGTCCGCAAACCAAATGCATCTACATATCAATCAAAAAGAGATGCTAGCTGTTCAGAATGCCCTGACAGTCTTCAAGGACCTACTTCTTCCGGGTCAACTACTGATAATGACAGACAACACCACGGTCATGTGGTATATAAACAAGCTGGGAGGCACTCATTCTTACCCCCTTTGCAGACTAGCCATGACTTTGTGGACACAGCATTGACTTAACAAGTACATCTGCAGGCAAAGTTCCTGCCAGGAAAGATAAATACTCTGGCAGACGAACTAAGCAGAAACCTCATGGATTCCCATGAGTGGAAATTGGATCCACAAGTCTTCAGCATGATAACAAGGAAATGGGGATGCCCGGATATAGATCTATTTGCCTCTCCTCACAACTACCAACTAAAAAGATTCTGCACAAGGACTTATCACAGACAAGCATGGAAAGTGAACGCCCTATCTTTCAGCTGGAAAAGCTTAGCAGTATATGCCTTTCCTCCACTGCCTCTCCTTCCCAAGGTACTCCTAAAGGTCAGACAAGAAAAGCCAAAGATGATACTGATTGTCCTAGACTGGCCCCGCCAGCACTGGTAGCCAATCCTAAGGAACTTGTCTCAATGCCCGGCTTGGACCTTGCCTCAAATACCTCATCTACAATCCCAACAAAACAATCATATTCTGCACAGCCAACTGAAGACCTTAAATCTGGTAGCATGGCGGATAATGTAGTGATACAAAATGCGCCTCTCACTAAAGCTGTAATGGATGTAATTTTCGAGGCCAGAAAGCCTAGTACCAGAATATCTTATGCTGGAAAATGGAAGAGATTCTGTGCTTGGAACCAGGCACAAGGAATTGACATAGCTGTACCAAATATTCCTCAGATTTTGCAATACTTAACTGAGATGCTGGACAAAGGCCTATCCTTTTCATCAATTAAAATTCATGCCTCTGCCATTTCGGCTCATTACAATACAGAGCCACCAATCTTTTCTCATCCCTTGTTAAGGCAGTACCTCAGAGGAGCCAGAAACTTAGGGCCTCCAAGAAGATCACCAATACCAGCATGGGACCTCAATTATGTTTTGGAAAAACTCACCCTGCCTCCTTTTGAGCCAGCCGCTACAGCTGATATAAAGTTGGAAAACAGCTCTGCTCCTAGCAATAACCTCTGCAAGACGGGAGCTACAGGCACTCATGGCTGTGGAACCTTTTATCATTTTTTATCCAGACAGGGTTTCTCTGAGGACAAACCTGACATTTATGCCTAAGGTAGTGTCCAGTGTGGCCCTTAACCAAACTATTCATCTGTCTACTTTTTATCTAAACCCACAGAATAAGGGGGGAGAGAATTCTGCATTCTTTGGACATACACAGACAGCTACGCTTCTACTTGGACAGAACCAAAGCTTTCAGAAAGACAGAGCAACTACTAGTGGCATATGCTGCAGGATCATAAGGAAAGGCTATCTCAAAGCAGACTATTTCAAAGTGGATAGGCTACTGCATTCATTTCTGCTATTCACAACATGGCAAGCCAGTGCCTAAGGGCATTAGGCTACATTCAACCAAAGCAGCAACCACTTCAGCAGCTTTCCTCAGGGGAGTTCCAACCAAAGACATTTTAGAGGCTGCTACCTGGAGTTCAGTGCACACCTTTACAAAGCACTGTCATTTACCACTCTACTCTAAATCCAGGGCAGGCTTTGCCACTGCATTTCTGCAGGGCCTCATAGCCACTCCTAATGCTATTTAGCACCAGCCTCCCAACCATAGCTTTGGGATTCAACCCAAGTGTAATGACTGCAACAGTGAAACACGAAGAACATAGTACAGTTGTGTGCACTTGCCCTAAATGTAGATGTTCGAGTGTATTCACTGTTGCAGTCCATGTTACCCACCCACCATCCCCCATATCTTTGCTGCAACTTATCTGCACTTTTCTAATCTATACAACCTATGTGGTGTATTTGCTTGTAGATGAAGGTATTGTATATTTTGGTGCATGGATGTTTTATTTGGCATATTTTTAGCCTACCCTTTTGGGGGCACCTGACATCTGGGGCAAGAAAAACTGAAGAAAATGGCGTCGGCTGCATCTTTTATACCCCTGGCGCACTGACGTCAGGGAAGAGGCGACAGCAACCGACGCCGGACCTAGACCTTAGAATTCAGGCCGACTGAGGGTAGCCTGCCAGCAGGATAACCCAAGTGTAATGACTGCAACAGTGAATACACTCTAACATCTACATTTATGGTAAGTGTACACGACTGTACTTTATCTGCAAGACAAATTCTGCAGGCTTTTGGGTTCATGGCATCCTGCATTCTACTAATTCCATGTGCAAGACTGCATATGAGGAAACTTCAGTGGTACCTAAAAAGTTTATGGAGTCAACGTCACAGCCTCGAAACAATAATTCCTCTCATTCTCTGCCTACAACAGCAGTTTCTTTGGTGGGCAGAGACATGTCACCAAAACAAGGGACTGTCATTCACTCTACCCCCTGCCACCCAAACCCTAACTACAGATGCATCAGACTATGCTTGGGGGGCCCACCTGGTAGGGAGATGCATTCAGGGCAAATGGAGCCCAAACCAAATGCATCTGCATATCAACCATAAAGAAATGCTAGCTGTCCAGAATGCTCTGACAGCCCTCAAGAGCTTACTTCATCCAGGACAACTGCTGATAAAGATGGACAACACCACAGTGATGTGGTACATAAGCAAGCAGGGAGGTACACATTCCTACCCCTTTTGCAGACTAGCAATGGCCTTGTGGAACGCAGCCTTGACTTACCAAATACATCTTCAAGTTCAATTCCTGCCAGAAAAGCAAAATACTCTGGCAGATGACTTAAGCAGAAATCTTATGGACCTGCACGGATGGAAACTGGATCCACAAATCTTCAGCATGATAACACAGAAATGGGGGAGACCAGACATAGATCTATTTGCTTCTCCCCAAAACTATCAGTTGGACAAATTCTGCACAAGAACTCATCACAAAAGAGCATGGAAAGTGGATGCTCTATCCTTCAGCTGGAAAAACCTATCAGTCCATACCTTTCCCCCTCTGCCTTTACTATTCAAGGTCTTACTAAAAGTCAGACAGGAAAAACCAAAAATGATCCTAATTGCTCCGGACTGGCCTCCCCTGCATTGGTACGTACCCGCTTCTAAGGAATATGTCACACCTTCCTCCGTGATACTTGCCTCAAACACCTCATCTACTGTCTCAGCAGAACTATCAAATTCTGCACACTCGACTCCAGACTCTGAATCTTGCAGCATGGCTAATCAACTAATTATTCAAACCACATCTCTCAGCAAACCTGTGATGGATGTCATTTTGGAAGCCAGAAGGCCTAGTACTAGAAAATCTTATGCTGATAAATGGAAGAGATTCTGTGCTTGCAACCAAGCACAAGGAATAGACACAGCAAAGCTCAATATGCCTCAGATTTTACAATACTTAACTGAGATGCTTGACAAGGGCCTATCTTTTTCTTCAATAAAAGTCCATGCCTCTGCCATTTCAGCTCATTACAACACAGAGCCTCCCCTCTTTTCTCATCCACTGCTTAAACAGTATCTCAGAGGGGCCATAAATTTAAGGCCTCCCAGGAGAGCATCTACTCCTGCATGGTACCTCAATTTTGTGCTAGAAAAACTCACCCTGCCTCCTTTTGAACCAGCAGCTACTGCATATATAACATTTCTATCTTGGAAGACAGATTTTCTTTTGGCAGTCAATTCAGCAAGAAGGATTTCAGAACTACAGGCTGTCATGGCAGTGAAGACTTTCATTATATTTTACCCGGACATAGTGGCCCTCAGGACCAATCCTTCTTTTATGCCTAAGGTGGTATCCAGTGTGGCTCTTAACCAGACCATTCACCTGCCAAGTTTTTTCCCAAATCCGCAAAACAAGGGGGAGCGGATTCCGCATTCATTGGATGTGCACAGACAACTAAGATTCTACTTAAACAGGACAAAATCTCTGAGAAAATCTGAGCAACTACTGGTAGCGTTTGCTGCAGGATCAGAGGGGAAGGCTATATCAAAGGAGACTATCTCTAAATGGATAAGCCACTGCATTCGTTTCTGCTATTTGTACCATGGTAAACCTGTGCCCAAGGGGATCAGATGCCATTCCACCAGGGCTGCCTCTACTTCAGCAGCTTTTCTCAGAGGGGACCCAACCAAAGACATTCTAGAAGCTGCTACTTGGAGCTCTGTTCATACGTTCACAAAGCATTACCATTTACCTCTCTTCTGTAAATCCAGGGCAGGCTTTTCCACTGCAGTCCTGCAGGGCCTTATAGCTGCCCCTAATGCTATTTAGTTCCATCCGCCCATGCTTAGCTTTGGGATTCTACCCAAATGTAATGACTGCAACAGTGAAACATGAAGAACATAGTACAGTTGTGTACACTTACCATAAATGTAGATGTTCGAGTGTATTCACTGTTTCAGTCTGGGTTACCCACCCGCCATCCCCCATTCTGTACCTTTTCTTTCCTTCACTATACTCAAAAGCCTTTGTGGTGTGTTTGCTTTTAGTTGAATGTAAATTTTATGTTTCTAAGGTGCATTTATATATTTGCAGTTTATTTATATATATATTTCTGCTCCCCATTTGGGCGGCACCTGACATCTGTGACAAGAAAAAACTGATTAAAATGGCGTCGGCTGCATGTTTTTAACCCCTGACAACCTGACGTCATAGAAGAGGAGACCGCAACCGATGCAGGACCCAAGACTTTGTTATTCAGGCCGACTGAGGGCAACTTGCCTGAGATTACCCAAATGTAATGACTGCAACAGTGAATACACTCGAACATCTACATTTATGGTAAGTGTACACAACTGTACTTCTGTTTTATACAATAGCAAGCCAACTAATACATTTATACCATTCGCCTTATTACAGCAGACCCCTTCCCCTCAGCTTTTCAAGAGAAGAGCAAAAAAAATGCTGTTAATACAAATAATGAAGGAAGTGCTCATCTTGATCATGCTCTGTATCATCACTTTGCACCCGGGGCAGCTGTTTTCTTCACCCCTCCCTTGCTACACTACTGACTACATGCAATATTACCATGTCTTCTTCTTTAGCAGTTATTTATTTTTAGTAGTTAAACAACTATTACCTGTTGTGTCTTTAAGGATGGCCCTAACTTAAAAGAACAGAAAACTTGCCAACTTTGATCCTCTATAAATAGTTGGGTGAATAATAATGATCACAATTTGTGTCACCTTTGTGAGGTACAGGAAGTTATGCAACTATCCATTACCAATCGTTCCCTTTAACATTACCTTAAGTAGGAAAACAAAGCTCTCTGTACAGTACAGCATAGCTATCAGTCTCCTCTAGTATCAGTGAAAATCCATAAGTAATCAGGGGCATTTACAAGTACTGTTAACTTGAGAATTTGGCAAAATAAGGAAGTGTGAATTATCGACCATTTTCTGAAGTATAAAGTTGTTACTAATTATTGTCATTATATATTAGATATAATTCACCACATTTCCTCCACAAATCCCCAGTTTTAGATGGGATTAAGAATGGATAGAGCAAAATTTTGATACAAAATCAGAGCCATGGGCACTTGACAGGAGTGCAGTATTGTATGCTACATTATTGACTACTAACTTGTCTTGTGAGAGTCCAATTTGGTGATTGTTCAGATTAAGATACACAGTGGAGAAAGAGTTAAACTATAGTAATGAGGTAGATTAGTTTTCTTGTTGTCACTTGGTTTTTATATGATAAACCCAGTTAAGTTAAGGCATCTTTACTAAACCTATAAACTAAAATAAGTCCTATAATGGGTGTACTAAAACACTTTATTTTTAGGGAGTTCATAATTGGAGTTATGGGGTGGGTTGTTTGGGTTGGACGAAGTATTTTGGAGTAGGTCCTGGGCGATCGTGAGGAAGCGCATGTTTAGTTAACATGCTATGCCATGTTATTTTCTTATGACTTGCTTGATTTGTTTACGCAATATGAAGGATTTAACATTTTTATACCCTTTACAATGTCAGAAGTCATTATGACTAATTGTGTACTAACTTGAAGTGGTTCGAGGTGTTTGTTTCAATTTTTTTAATGATATTTTAAACTTCTGTTCAATGAGTATAGCCCTTTAATTGCTTCTTTTGGAAACAAAAACCCAGCTTGGCGGGTTATTTGTAAACTCTGAAGAAGCTGTGGCTGTTATGTTTCTTTTAAATAAACTTAAAAGTCTTTGTTCAGTCGTTCCTTCATTGGAGTTACACCATTTGGTCTGTATTTAGAGCTTGCTATACTAGGTGACTGCATTTTTGTCCTTTTCAACGGTTTTTGTAGTGTCGTCTATAAGGAGTTAAACTATGTTTTCCCAGCAATATGTTGAAAATCAAACTGCCATTCAGTGAAGACATGTCCAACGTGTGCACACAGCTGTGTGAAGCAAAACAGCATAGCTTAATCTGAACAATTGGGTTTTCTTTTTAGCTGGTAGTTATTCACTATATTTTGTTTTATTTTTATCTCCATTTGGAACGTCACCTTTTTGGCTAAGGTGGGGGTTCCCTTCCCCATTACACCTTTCCTCCTAGCACATGTGTGTTTCTCTAGGCTTGAGTCTGCCTTGGTTTGAGGCAAGAATGCTCTGAGTTTTCATGCCCATAATTCTGCTTTTAGACTGGCATATGCTCATACTTCTTTTTGTATGTGGCCAGATATGTAATCCTGGACCGGACACATCCCATGTAGCTTTATACTACTTCAGCAGTGCTTTTACATTTCCGATTAGTCAGTAGAATAAAATGCATACCCATAAATAAAAAATAAATAAATAAATACACCAAACCACCCCTGCAGATGAAATAAACATCTGCCCAGCAAAATCAATTCAAATGTAACTTTTTTTTTTTCTTTTTACATGGAGGGGTTCTCCCCTCACACCTCTAACACAGAAGCTCAGCCTTCACACACCATTATTTGTATGTACTATCTCCATGGTTGCACTACTGCAGAGAAAGTGGAAGAACACAGAATTATAGTGTAATGAACTTGTGGCATAATTCGATCAATTGTATCACAGAGGATTTTAACCACAAATTTTGTCTGCGATGACATAATCCACACACAAACAATAAGGTCGTGACTCGATCAAGATGATCCCAAATGTAAAAACACCAAAGTATAAAACACAAACATCAAAGGATCATAGACAATGTAGATATATAATTACACCAAGCTTCAAACAATAAAAAAACGTATTTTATTTGGTAAGCACTTTCATGGGAATAACTCCCACTTCTTCAGACCATTGAATAAAACAGTATACTGCTACAGCATATGTAACACAAATCACAGGCTGTCCCAATGAATACTAATCAAACCCAATTAACATCAGTATTTGATTCTTATTGTGCTTTCATTATGTTTTTTTACACATTTAAGCATATACGTTTCTGTGTGGATTAAATAAAGATTTTTATTTAGCTCAAATTGATAGGCTGGACTCTGCCCTTCTGAGCTGGGAATTTCTGGTTAAAGGCTTATAGTGCCTGCATATTTGAACTGTTTCTTACTGAAATTGGTACACCTTGTTTGCTATAGCATAGACTAGATCCAGGCCTGCTGAATCTAGCTTTGTTTGTATACTTGTTGTTTGTTTGCTTGTTATTTCCTGAAACGCTACTTCCACCTAAAACGCGTCTTTTCAGCACTTCTGTGGATCCCTAGTGATATCTGCATTGCTTACTGTACTTATTTCCTTGTTTCACTTGAAAGAAAGTTACTGTTTGTCGTTTTTGCATTTAAGTTACCTGTAACACATTGCATTTAAGTTACCTGGCACTTGCTCACTAAAGCAATTATATAAGTCAGCACTAAAAAATTAAAAGCACTACACCCTCACAAACTCCCCTTGAGTACCTTGTTCCCCATTGGCCCTTTTTTCAATTATAAAGGAATTCCCAATACTATTCTAGCATGTCCAAAGGTCAGTTGTCAATCTCCTCTCTGGTCCAGCTGGTGAATCTGGGAATCTTGAGGCAGTGTTACAACTGCCTCATGTACACAGACAACCCTCTCCTCCTCCCAACAAATTCCAACACATGTGAGAGATGCAACCATATAGCCAAACTGGAGGCTAAGCTCTCTCAACTCAGTACTGGCATAACCAGTCAGGAGGAGAAGGAAACCACACTCACTACAATTCCAGTCTCACATAGACCTACCACGACAGCAAACCAAACACATAAACACACAAAAACATACTCGTAGGCTCTAAATAAAAATCTGCCTAAGCAGTAGAGACATCCAAAGCAGACACCCAAGCAACCGCTATCCCAAAACAAAACATGTGCAACACACAGCTCACAAAGCCAGTGTGCCAAACAGTCACAGCCCTTAAGGCTAAACAACACACCTGACACATTTGTAATAGGTGACTCTATCGTCAGGCACACTGACGTCCCACTCACCAGGCTGAACAAGGAGAAGGTCACGGTGAGCTGCCTGTTGGGCACTAGGATCCGCCACATAACACAAGCACTCAGGTCACTCCAAGGCAAGCACAAATATGACTCAGTCATTGTCCATGCTGGTGTGAATGACCTGAGACGTACCTCCCTGGACTACATGAAAAGAGACATAGAGGAGCTCTCTGAGCATGTAGCCCAGGCCGGATGACCCTGACCTTGAGTAGCATCTTACCCTCACCAAGAATGATGCCACAATTTGAAGACAAGATGATCAATTTCAACAATTGGCTTAAGTATTGGTGTCATTCAAAGGGGATCCAATGCCTGTCAGCCTGGGATGACATGCTCGACAAGCCACGATGCTTCGCTAGGGACGGCTTGCACCTGTCACCCCTGGGCTTTCGGATATTGGCAAAGGCTCTTGCACCCCCATAGTGCCTTTTTAGGCAAGGCTCAAAAGACAAACCCATCTCCATAGGTATCACAAGGGATAAGAAACTGAGAGTAATGCTACTCAACGCCAGAAGTCTAAACCTCAAGATGCATGCACTCAAAACTCTCCTTAGCATGGAGAACATCGATATCTGTGCAGTAACAGAAACCTGGTTCAAGGCTCCCGAGAGCACCCCAGCACTACCAGGTTATACCTCATACCATGCGTTTCGGCTCCAAAACTTGGACCAAACCACAAAAGGAGGGGGGAGTATCAATATTCGTCAAAGATACCCACACCTACAGGTTGGTGGCACAGCACGAAGCATCAGAGACTATCCATGTGCAACTAACAGTGGGTAAAACTGCCTTCCAGTTTATAGCCTGCTACAGACCACCCTCCCAAACCCAGGAACCCCACTCGGCCTTCCTGAAAACACTGGAAAATATGAAGGTCTCTCCAAACACCATTATATTGGCCGACTTCAACTACCCAAACATAGACTGGGAGCATTAGTCTAGCTCCAACCCTAGCCCAAAGGTTCCTAGAATTTATAAACTCAAATGCTATGGAACAACTTGTTACCACTCCCACAAGAGGGGAAAACATACTGGACCTGATCATCACCAACATGGGGACTCTGTGCTCCAGATCAGAAGTGTATCCCTCACTGGTAAGATCAGACCATAAACTAATCTCACTGGATATTCACATCCCGACCCCACCCCCTGCCCAGAAAACCACAGTGAAAAACTTCTCTAAAGCAAATTTCACACTCCTCAAAACCGAGGTGGAATCCTTCAAAGCCCCCAGACCTGTGGAAAATACAGCCCAGACCGCAGAATCCTTTATAAACGCATTTTATGAACACCTTCAGGAATGCATGGATCATGCAATCCCAAATAAAACCAAGACCCAATCCTCCAAAGGCAAACGTCCTGTCTGGTGGACTCCAGCCATAAACAAACTATACAATAGAAGGAGGAAGCTACTACATGATAGAGCAAAATCCCAAAAGGGAAGGCATCTCTGATCAGTATTAGCAAAAAACTACGGGCACTCATAAAATTGTCTAAGGCCAGCTTCGAGAGAAAAATTGCACAGGACACTAAGGATAATCACAAGGCTTTCTTTAGTTATGTTAGGAACCTGGGTGGGAATTCCCAGATATGCTCAGAATTAGTCCAAAATGACAAAAAATACACCAAACCCACAGACATTGCCAACATCCTAGCTGACAGGTTCAGCGCAAACTCCCCACCAAAAGGGCAAATATCTATCCCAGCAGAGTGCTGCCCCCCTGACATCTCAGATGCTCAGGTAAGAGCCGCCCTCTCCAAAGCAAAAAACACAGCATCAATGGGACCAGACGGTGTCCCAGGCTGTGTCTTACATGAACTCCAAAAAGAGCTAAACCCAAACATAAAACTACTGTTCAGTCTCAGCCTTTACTACAGGATATGTACCCAAAGAGTGGCGTACAGCAACAGTGGTCCCTCTCCACAAAGGTGGTGCCTCAACAGATCCTGGAAACTATCGCCCCATAAGACTGACTAGCTTGGTCTGCAAAGCTATGGAAAGGATCATCATGGACCTCATAAATAAAGATATTGGGGACCTACAGACACTGGATCCTTCCCAGTTCGGCTTTGTTAAGGGCAGATCCTGCCTCTTAAACCTGGTTGATTTCTTTGAAACAGTCACCAAGGCCATTGACGAGGGGAAGGTGGTCCACACAGCCTACCTGGACCTCGCAAAAGCCTTCGATACAATACCCCACTCGGGCATTATAGATAAGCTCACCAGCTTAAATATAAATCCCTATGTCACTAGATGGGTTGCAAACTGGCTCAAGGACAGAACCCATATGGTTAGAATTGCTGGAGCCATGTCAGACTCCAAACCAGTTACAAGTGGTGTCCCACAAGGCTCAGTCCTGGGACCTCTCTTGTTCGGTATATATTTTTTGGAGGTACAGGCCAACACGGAAGGACTGTGGCTGACCAAGTTTGCAGATGACTGCAAACTGGGCGCCATAATCAACTCTCCAGCCGACACAAGCATCCTCCAAAAGGGCCTCATAGAAACATACAACTGGTGCCAGAGCCATGGCCTCAAGCTAAATGGCAAAAAGTGTATAGTCATCCCTTTGGCAAAACAAAGTGCCCACAAATTACCACATAGGTGGTAATCCATTAAGTACAGAAGAAGTAATTGGGGACCTGGGGACCCAAGTTGATAGCAATCTCTCATTTGACAACCACGTGGCCAAAGTGGTTAGAAAAACATTTTATATAGCCCACCTAATCATGAAGGGATTCACATCTAGTTCAGGGGAGGTCATCTTGCCTCTTTACTCATCCCTCATCAGGCCCATAATTGAGTACAATGCCCCTTT
>NC_056750.1:290862789-290947789 GCF_019279795.1 Protopterus annectens | reverse complement strand
ATATATATATATATATATATATATATGTATGTATATATATACATACATACACACGCACACACACATGTATACATATATATGTACACACAGAAGCGTGTGTGTGTGTGTGTATATATATATATATATATATGTATATATATATATATATATATGTGTGTGTGTGTGTGTGTATATATATATATATATATATATATATATATATATACATATATATATATATATATATATATATATATATATATATATATATGTATATGTATATATATATCTGTGCCATTCATGCAAAATGCAAAGACAACTTTTCAAAACACAATACTAACCACCTAAATCAACATTCAGAGCAAAATTTAATACTGTAATATGATTATGTTTTAAAAGTCCTAATCCAAAAAAGAAAGGCTTAGGGATACACCCTGCTCCTTCACGGGGTGCTTTATGACATAATTTTCTTTCCTTGAAACCTTAACGAGTTAATACGCCAAATAATGTGATGACCAAGAAGAAGCCGCGGTGGTGCAGCAGTAGCATTGTTGCCTCACATCGAGGTTCTCCTGTTCGATTCTTGGCTGGAGCGCCTTCTGTGGGGGGTCTGCATGTCTTCCCCACGGTTGACTGGTGTTAGAAAGACTTGCGTAGAATGGGCGTGCCTTCGATGAAGGTTGGGCTTCGAGCTGGCACCTCAGCACCATAAAAATCTACTGCCAGTCATTAGCGGACCGGAGTTCTGCTGTGTCGACCCCTAACCGGGAAAAAAGCCGAAAGAAGAACAACTGTGATGACCAAGAAGGTTCTTCAGATATGTTAAATGTATTTTAACTTGACCATTATTACCAAAGCTAGAGCTAGACTGAAGCCTTACTCAGTTCTTTAAATGAAGTAGGAAGAGGGAATGTGCCAAATGTTTTGACAATTCAAAACGTTTTACAGAAATATTAACTATATTTTAACCTTAATATAATTGCTAAGAGTCAAGATACAACTATTGCATTAGATTGTCAGTTTATGTAAGTGTATGTGTTTGTGCACATAGCTTAAAAGATATCTGGTATAGTGCTTTTTCATAGATTTTTTTTTCTGCTTATTCCAAAGAGATACGTTCAAATAAGTATATAGTAGATACGTCTATGACTTTTAATTTTTAAAATCTTGAGTGATTTCAGGGTTGAGTGAGCTGTTTAGGTTTTTAGGCAGGCAAGACTTAAGTAAGAAAACTCCTGTCTAGGAGAAAGCTTGAAACTAGGTAAGTTGCATCAGAAAAAAGAGCGACCATTATTTTTTTTTTTTTTAATTTATCTAGCATTACTTCTGTTTGTGAGAATGTGTGTGTTTCTCAGTCTTGTTGCTGTCATATTGAAACTGAGAATGTGGACTTTATTCTCGTATAATTAGGGTGTGTGCTGGAGGAATGAGTTATAGTGGTCATCTGTGATACTCTTTAACTTTAGCCACTGGAAGAAACCAGTAATTAGCATTGTTAAAGTGATATTAGCGATTGTCAGTCTTTGGCTTTAAGAAGTAAAACTTGAAGATTAAGCTGTGTAATAAATGTGTCATCACAGGGAAAATGGTCATTTGTGAAATTGGACCCTTTCTCTTCTTCAGCCCAAAACTAAATCCGAGCCTTACAAGTTGGAACACGGGGATGAAGTGAAGTTTGGAGAAACTGTATTATCTTTCCATGTGCACCCAGGAAGTGATACTTGTTACGGGTGTGAACCAGGGCAAGTCATTGCACACTTGGGCCTTAACAAAAAAGAGGAAACACCTGGTATGTTCTGAGGTCCTTTCTCATGTAAAATAATCTTTATTTGCTTTCATGCATTACCAAAGCTAATTTTAATCTGATAGTTTTTTTGCATGATTTGCATGTGAGGAAACAGCATGATATTTAACTGAAACAATTATTTTTATCCCTGATTAACTGAGAAGGATGTAGTTAATTAATGACCTTTAAATTGATAACCTACTTGTTACCCATTTCTTTAATTAACTGATCATTTGATCCTTCTAAATTACTGCGCATTATGGAAAAATGCAAAATGTAGGTCTGATACGTCATCTAGCTGTCATCTTGGGTTATGACTGAGATGTTTGTATTGCTGTAGTGCATTGGTTGACAATTTAAAAGTGATGTTATCATAAGTGTAATTTTTTGTAATTCGGCTTAAGGGCAGATTTCTGTACAAAATGAGATTAAATCAGATGCGTTAATTATCAAACTGTAAATATAAATTCAGAGTGCTAATTATCAAAATTGACAGTATGATAATGAACTTACAGGTCTCCCTTGCTGCTTGAGGTAGCTGCTTTTTCAGCCATGCATCAAGTGTCTTATCCTGTATGTCCACACAAGTATGAAAAGGTTTGCATTACTCCACAAGTTGGATTACATTTAGCTGGAATTATATTAGCATTTCCCCTGTATGTCAAGTAAGCCTTTAAGATTTATGGTCTGCGTAAGTCAAGTAAATTGTTGTATCTTCAGCAAATAATGCAGTTTTTGCCAGCCTATTATACCAGTTGTAACCATGCACTTATGAATTTCTTACCTGTGTGACTAAAGGTCCCAAATAACCCTTGGTCCCATGGCATAAAAGGATAAATCCCTGATTCACCTCAGGCAATCCATGCTTGACTCTGTATTATGGGAGATGTATGCAACAAGTGGGAAGATGGGAGTCAATAGCCAATGCTGACTTGCCCATGCTCGGGGGAGGAATCAACTTAGCTTGCTGCATTGGCTGCATGGGAATGCATATGTTTTGCCATTAGGTGCAAGTAGTGTGCCACTTTGTCAGGAGACTGCTTATGAGTGGAAGTATGCATGCACCTGTAGATGCAGCTGTAAAAGTCAGCTGGAGGGCTTGAGGATGGGACAGCTGCAGGATTTGCAGACTTGCCAATTCCTTACCACTCATCTATTGCCTCCTCTGTGGAACAAAATGGGCTGGAGGGCTGCCACGTTAGTGGAGGAATGAAAGAGTTAATTGGATATAAGAAGAGGAACTAGTGGGCCATAGTAGAGACCCAAAAATATATTAGCAAATAAAACAAGTGAAAATGAGCACCCCTATCTGATCCTTCTGTGCAGCCTAATAAGGCTGATTAACATCTATCCTATTTTTCTTTATTATTAGGCCTTTCATATATTGACAGCAGTTGATCAACCAGTTTCTCAGGGAACCCAAATGTTCATTGCAGGTTGCAAATATCTCCAGCTTACCCAGTTAGATGCTTTACCAGCATATTCCATGTTGTTCTGAATCTTTTTGAATCTTTACCGTTTTTGAAATGTCATCATCCTTGAGTGTGCACGCATTAATCTAAATCTTTTAGGTTTGGCAAGATCTTGGCCATTCTGTTTGTTAGTATGCCATGAATAGTCATCTGTATGAATAGCTTGCAGTTTGCCCAGAAGGTAGTGCAAAGGACTAAAGCTCTGAGCTGTTAGTGAGCTGCTTCCTTTGCCTAGGATACAGGTTTTGATTCCTTCCACCTTCATTTCCTCACTGTGTGACTCTGAACAAGCCATATTACCAGAGAGTGCTCCCATGTCACCCTGAAAAGGGATACTCTAGTGGGCTTAACTGATCAACAAATTGGTAAAATAAATTAATTGATTGAGTAATTCAATATATAAATGATCATGATTTATAATATATATTGGCCTGTGAGAGGATGGATTTGTTAGGGCTTTCCCCTATTTTGGAATATAGACTATTGATGTTCTTCGTGTTTCACTGTTGTAGTCATCACATTTGGGTTATCCCTGCCAGGGTAGCCCTCAGCCTGCCCAAATACCAGAGACTTAGTATTTCTGTGTCAGTTGCTGTCACTTGAGGACTGGCGTCAGGTCGTCGGTAGTATAAAGTAAGGCAGCCAATGCCATTACTTCAGTCTTTCTTGCCATGGAGAAGCAAAAGCAAGTTGCAAAACTGCCAGTCGGCTGCTACCTGAGTTTTTGTCTACCAAATTGAAGTTGAAGTCTTCTGAAGCTAAGTACCCCATTGGGGATCCTTTTTTCTTGCACTAACCGATGTCAGAAAAAGTTAATTGTCTCGCCTTTGGAAAGCCAATACCACAGCGAGACGTCCACTCTTACTGCATCACTTGTTAGGCCCAGACCATGACGGCCCCCGTTGTCACTTCTGTGCTTTGTTCAACACCAGAACTATCCGTCATCGGGACCTTATTGTAGTCAGATATTTTCGCTTACAGTCCTCGAATTCTGATGTGGCTTTGGTAAGCCATCCAACAGCAGATCTTCTAAAAAAACGTAAAGATAAAGGCAGAGACAGACTGCACAGGTCCGAACTTACCGATGATGCTTCCGTTAAGCTAGTTGTTCTCTGGTACTCAGTGAGGTGCTTTCGCAGCCCCTGATGCCCGCTTCTGTTGATTCATAGGCCGCTACTGATACACTTTTGGAGTCTGGTATGTTGCAAAACTCTTCGACTAAGGATCCTGCAGTCTCTACCTTGGATGGGTCCGGAGTCGCTGAGCAGGCACCAGCTTCTGAGGAAGTCATTCATACTACTGAATCTCGACACAAACCGACATCTTCTTTCGTGACTAACGTTCTTTCAAAAACGACCGAGTTTCTTAGGTCCAGGGTGTGACCCACACCCAAGAAACCGAAGACCCACTCTCAGGTGCCTGTTGCCTTGCCTCTGTCTCAAATGCTTAAAATGGTGGAAGACCTTATCATGCTGATCAGGAGAAGCCAAGCTACCCCCTCCAAAAGGAAGGGAGATCTGTCCCCTGTAGTTTTGTCTGAACAAGAGTCAGATGAGTCTGATGCATCTGAATATGAAGGCATGCAAACCCTCTCCACTTATGAGGATTCTGATGAAGAGGATTCCATTCCTTCAGCCTCTCCCCAGAGGATTTTTCCTTTGGGGAAACCCTGCATACTTTAAGGGATCATTTCCAATGGGAGAGTCAGGACTACCCTCAGTCTAAAAAGAGACTCTGGGAATTCCTAGATCTTCCACAGCACAGACCCTTGGTCATCCCCCCAGTCCTGGGTGTTGTGGAGAATGTTTTCCTTGAATCCAGCTTGACTCCTGACGCCCTTCCTCCAGCTCCCAGAAAACCAGACAGGTACTACAGAGTCCCTAACTCACACAAATATCTTTTTAAAAATCCTACAGCTGACCCTGAGGTCATTTCTCAAGGGCCAAAAGGGTTTAAAGCAACCTCTGCTAAAAATCCCACCCCCTCAGACAGGGATTCCCGAGCATTGGATAGATGGGGTAAAAAAAGTATACACCTCAGCTACTCTTGCTATCGGGGCACTAAATTGTCAGTTCCATATGCTGAAATTTCAGCAACATACCTTGGAACTACTTAAACAAAAATGTCTTCTTTTCTTGCTTGGGCAGAATCTAAAGAGTTACAAGAGTTAATGCATTCTGCAAGTCAAGTAACTAAACACACCTTGCACTGTGGTTTTGACGCCCTAGAAGCTTCTTGCAGGGCAGCAGTTACTGGATCTGTCATTAGAAGGCATGCATGGCTTAAGGAACAGCCCCTCCCAGACTATGTCAAATCTAAATTGTTGGATGCCCCCTTGCACAAAGATAACTTATTTGGCACTAAGGCAGAAGAGGTCTCAAAAAAATCTATGCAAACAGTTAAGGATTTCTTGCAGGTCCAACCCCCTAGGTTAGGCAGGCATTGTCCCTCCAAGCACTGGTCCTTTCCTGCTCCCAGTAAACCAGCCTAGCCTAGGCCCGTGGAAACATACCACCCAGAGAGCAGCCGCAGGGAATGCAGAGATCTAAACAGTGGACTACCTCCTCCACTTCAAAACCAGGGAGTTCTAAGCCACCCCCTTATGGTAAGAACTCACAATGACTCACTTGCTCCACCCCTTCCCTCTGCCCATCTTCACTTACCCCTAAGAGGAAAACTCTCCTTTCACTCAAGCACCTGGGCCACCATTACCATGGACAACTGGGTTCTGAGCATTGTGTCTCAGGGATACAAATTTTATTTCCACACCCTTCCAACCCCAAAAGAGTTCCCAGATCTACCACCAAATCAGTGGGCAGAGGCTCAAAAGCAAATCCTTTCCTTGCTCTGAATGAAGGCAGTACAGCACGTTCCCGCAGAACAGATAGGCCAAGGTTTCTACTCCAGGCTATTTCTGGTACCCAGAAAAGAGGGCACCTGGCACCCCATCCTCCATCTATCCATTCTAAACACCTTCCTGGTGATCCAGAAATTCAAAATGCTCACCCTCCAGCAGCTGTCACCCATGCTCTGCAAGGATGCTTGGCTAGCCACCCTAGATCTAAAAGAGGCCTACCTCACATTCCTGTCAGGGAATCTTGCAGGAAATATCTCTGCTTCAGGGCAGGATCTCAACACTTTCAGTTCTCTGTGCTTCCCTTTGGCTTATCTACTGCTCCCAGAGTTTTCACAAAATGTCTGGCTCTGGCCATTGCCTTTTGCAGACAAAGAAATATTCAGATTTGCCCATACTTAGACGACTGCCTTATTCAGGCAGACAGCCAGGAAAAGCTGCTCAAGCACTTGGCCTTTGTAAAGACCCTCCTAACCTCTGTAGGGTACACAATCAATGAAAAGAAATCCAAGCAGGTGCCTACCCAAAGGATAATCTTCCTGGGAGCAGGTCTGGACACAGCATCCCAGATGGCATACCTTACACAAGAGAAACAAATTTTCCTGACAACCTACTTCTCTCAACTAGCCACCAGGCCCCAGCTAACTGCAAGGAAGATCCTGCAAGATCTGGGGTTCATAGCATCTTGCATACTACTCATTCCATATGCCAGACTGCATATGAGGAAACTTCATTTGTACCTAAAGAGCCTTTGGTGTCAACACTCTCAAGACCTGGAAACTCTTCTACCTATAATTCCTTGCCTCAGAAAAGATTTTCTTTGGTGGGCAACAGCATGCTCCCTCAACAAGAGATTGCCTTTCTCCCCACCCCCAGCCGCCCGGACCCTCACCACAGATGCATCAGACTATGCTTGGGGTGCACACTTAGCAGGTGCATACAGGGCCAATGGAGCCCACAACAAATCCCTCTGCACATCAGTCTAAAAGAGATGATGGCTGTGCAGCATGCCTTGATAGCTTTCAAGCCCCTTCTCTCTCCAGGAACTCTCCTGATCAAAACAGACAACACCATTGTGATGTGGTATATCAACAAGAAGGGAGGGGACTCACTCCTACCCTCTATGCAGGCTGGCCATGACCTTTTGGCACACAGCCTCTGTCATGCGTCTACACCTGTTAGCACAATTCCTACCAGCCTCTCTCAACTCTCTGGCAGACTAATTAAGTAGAAATCTTCTGGACCCGCACGAGTGGCAACTCAACAGAAGTACCCTCACGCTAATAACTCAGAAATGGGGAACCCCGAAGGTCGACCTCTTTGCCTTCCACACCAACCATCAGCTCAGCACTTTCTGCACCTGGGAGCATCACTGCATGGCTTGGAAAGTGGATGCCCTGTCCTTCCCTTGGGTCAATCTGTTGGTCTTTGCTTTCCTCCCCTACCTCTCATCCACAGGGTACTGCTCAAAATAAGGGAGGAAAAACCAAGGACCATTCTTATAACTCCAGACTGGCCCCAGCAACACTGGTACCCCTTGCTGCACAGCCTCTCCCCGCTGCCTCCATGGCATCTTCCTCAGATTCCAAACCTCCTGACTCAGAGGGAAGGGGAATTCATGCATCCCCAGTTGCAAACACTCAGTTTGGCAGCTTGGCTTATTCCCTAACCAATTTGCCAACCTTAGTAAACAGGTTCTGGGTGTTATCCATGAGGCCAGACGCCCTAGCACCAGAAAGTCTTATGCTGCTAAATGGAAAAGGTTCTACACCTGGATCCAAGCTAAGGGAGCCAATATGGCACAGCCCTCCCTCCCCCTCATCCTGGAATACTTAGCTGACCTACTACACCATGGCCTCTCTTTTTCCTCTATAAAAATTCATGCCTCTGCTATTTCTGCTCATTTTCACACTGATCAGCCCCTTTTCTCACACCCTGTGATCATACAGTTCCTAAGAGGGGCTAGCAACTTGAGGCCACCATCACCAGCTTGGGACCTTAACTTTGTATTGGAAAAGCTCACCTTGCCCCCTTTCGAACCAGTTTCTTCTACAGAACTAAAATTTCTCTCATGGAAGACAGCATTCCTTCTGCCCATCACTTCAGCCAGAAGAGTCTCTGAGCTGCAAGCACTCATGGCTGTGGAACCCTTCATCATCTTCCATGCAGACAGGGTATCCCTCAGAACTAACCCATTCTTCATGTCCAAGGTGGTGTCCAGTGTGGCTCTCAACCAATCCATTCATTTGCTTACCTTTCCTAACCCCCAGAACAAAGGGGGAAAGGATTCTTCACTCTCTAGATGTGCACAGACACCTCAGATTCTATCTAGACAGGACTAAATCCTTCCGAAAGTCTGATCAATTGCTGGTTAACTTTGCTATAGGGACAGAAAGCAAAGCCATCTCCAAACAAACCATTTCCAAATGGATAGCACACTGCATCCATTTCTGCTACAAACAGCATGGAAAGCCTCCCCCCCAAGGGGGTCAGGACACACTCCACTGGAGCAGCCACCACCTCTGCAGCTTTCCTCAGAGGAGTCCCCACCAGGGACATCCTGGAGACTACCACCTGGATATCTGTTCACACTTTTACCAGGCATTACCACCTGTTCCTCTTCTCCGAATCCAGGGCAGGTTTTGCCTCTGCAGTCTTGCAGGGCATCCTAGCCAGCCCCTAGTTTCCTTGACTGCCTCCACCCATTTTCTCAGCTTTGGGAATCAACCCAAATGTGATACCTGCAACAGTTAAACACGAATAACATAGTACAGTTGTGCACACTTACCATAAATGTAGATGTTCGAGTATATTCACTGTTGCAGTCCTGGTTTCCCTCCCTCCATCCCCCTTTCTTCTCTTTCTCCTTTCATTACCATTATATTATTCCTTATTGTTTTCATTTCCTTGCAAGGGACATATTGGTATTTATTTTCCACTGGTGGGGTTCTTCCAGCAGAGCCTGGCCTCCTACTTGGGGGCTCCCTTCAGGTTAGGGCAAGAAAAGCTGACGTGATAGCGTCAGTTGCCTTACTTTATACTACTGACGACCTGACATCAGTCCTCAAGCGACAGCAACTGACGCAGAAATACTAAGTCTCTAGTATTCGGTCCGGCCGAGGGCTACCCTGGCAGGGATAACCCAAATGTGATGATTGCAACAGTGAATACACTCGAGCATCTACATTTATGGTAAGTGTACACAACTGTACTTTCTCCTGTTCCCTGGTATCATTTCTTCATTTAACACATTTCAAATAGTACATACCACACTTTTAGAATTTCCCCCAAATTCCAGACTTCTACTGTAATGCTGTCCATTCTAGGAGATTTTCCTGTTTGTTGCAGTTGAATCTGCTGCATCACTTCTTCCACTTCTTTTGAAGCTAATAATGATTCCACCTATTTCTTCTGTGACTAGGGAGTATTTATTCTGTGTATGTTTAGTTGCTTTGTGCCATTTGTCATGTATTCCCCCACTATAAAAAATCTTAAAATTCTCTAAATATTTATAATCTCCTTCCAGGATACATTCTTATCATCTTTGTCTGTGGATCTCTTGATTTTGTGACCCCCCCCCCCCTCCAACAATCCTGTACCTTTTGCTGCTTTAATCTTAGTTTAGCATTATATGACTGTGGGTCATCATTTTAGTTCTTCGTTATGTGTTATAACATTGTAAACTTACATAAGTAGTCAAAAACTTGATGTACATGCATGTCATTAAGCACTTTTATTGTCACATAACATCTTTGGCGGATGACCCAAGAAGTGGCAGAAAAGGGTCACACCTTCACCTAACATGAGGTAAAAAAAATAGTTTGATCTGGCACTCTTCCCTGCTCTCTTATGGGAGGTGCACCTGGACCCTGTCATGTCCTGTCATTTACATGAGGTGCGTAAAAAAGCAAACAGATCTGGCAATTCTGATCCTAACTCCTTGCACCAGGGCAGTTGTCCCGTCACCCCATACTAGCTACACTCCTGCTGAATGATTTCAGTGTTGAACTGATGTCATCACAATTAAACTCTCTATTTCACACTCAAAATCAAAGTTAAATCCTCCGTAGTCTTTAGATTTGACAGAACAGAAGCAGAAATAATTGCTTTCAGTTGCACTTTTACCCTACATGATACCATCAGGTTCCCATTACTGCTAATGAACTCTGAGAGGTCTTTTAAATGGACATGCTTTGAAAGTAAAATGGTAAATAATAAATTTGGGGATGTGTCTTAACCTAGGAGAAAATGGCAGCTTAATTGGTTCTCTTTCCACAGCAGCACAGTGAATCAGCGAAAAAATGCAGCTCTGAGGAACAGGGCAGCAGAAATCAGAGAGAGAATAATTAGGAGTATGACAGCATAATGAAAATGTGTTAGTCAATTGAGCTGATGTGAATTGTGAAGAAAAGTTGATGCTGTTTGAATACCTTTCAGTAACTGCACATGATATGGAGGTCTACCTTTCAACTTTATTGCATGCTCCATATTTACTTAAAAGCATGCAAGGTCAGATAACTGTTGATGTGGTAGAAAATAATCAAAGAATCTGTAAATAGTGGTGGAATCATTCTAACGACAGGAGTCAGAGAAGAAGGTGCAAATGTTGCAACTGAAATTGGATGATTTGGAAAATAGAAGTCGAAGATGTAATGCAAGTTATTGCCATTCCAGAGAGCATAAATGTTCAGGGTTTATCAGAATTCATAGAAAACATGTTTTGAGTAGGGATGCAAATGCCACCAAACTTTACTTTCAGAATAGAACAAATATATTAAGACAGAAAGAGGAAAATAGAGATGAACAACCTCTAGTACATGTTTATGGTGCTGCATTCATTTTTAACATTAAAGTAGATTAATGGGTATAGTAGGTAAAAGAGAGATCTCTTATGGCAACAAAATTGTATCATATTCATGAAGGATTATGCAGCAGACTTACTGAAATTAAGCTGTTTATGTAAAGAGAAAACCAGAAGGGGTAGGTTTTCCAGCAACTGTAGTTTATCCTAATGCACCGGTGCTTTCAACAACAAACTTGATAATAAAATAAAATGACATAGCAGATGCATGGCAGCATTATAAACTAGAAAAAAAAGACAAAACGTTTTAGGAAGGGCTAGAACATGTGACATGTAAGGAGATGGAATGGGAAGCAAATAAATCCAGATGAACAGAAGAGCTTGCAAATGACCAGCCTACATGGAAGAAGACCACACAGAAGGAAAATATAGAAATCATGGACGATACAGAGAAAAGCCATCCAGGAAAGATGCCAAGACTGCAGAATACAGCAAAACCAAAAGATACCAGAGGGCCACAGCTCTTTAATTAACCTAAATATTTCACTGTCCTGCTATTTCCAAGCTCTGTGTGCACTCCATCCCCCACCTACCCTACTCCACTTGATTAAAGCATACCTACCGTCGATCTGGTGAGAGACTTTCCACATTGCTCAAATCTGTACTTCACTTCACCAGTATTCACCTGTAAAACTACACTCCACCTTACTTGAACTTTGTTTCTTGAGACATTTCTGCTCGATCTGAGCCAGCACTATAGCCTAACCTTCATCCTTTTGTTTACTCTCCATCTTTTTTCCCCGTTTTTCCCATAGTCTTCTGTGATAGGCTTCTAAATGAACTCCCACTCCTCCCATGTGCCTTGCACCATTTAAAACAGCTCACGGAGCTCAGCGCTCTTTCTCTCTTTCCACTTCTGTCCCGGCCTTCCCACAGACCTGCTTGGTGATGTACGGAACCAGAGACACCACAATTCACAACTGTTGACCTAATGCTTTTGTATCTTTACATCCTAAGTAAGTTTGTTTCACTTGTTTTCAATCTCTTCCAACTGTATTATTTTACAGCTGTGACTGTTGTGCAGAACAAATCAGTTACTATAAACTATGTTAACTAAATTAACAATATTGTAAGAACTGGGTTGACTGCTGTGTATAACATGAGTGAGCATCCAAGCGCGCCCTTCCTGGGCAAAGATGATAATGTTTTTATAGATATAGATGTAACGCTTGACAGATTTGTATTGGATCTTTATTATTCCTGAGTCTTGTAGTAACCACTGCCTTAAGTTGGATTTTCACGCTTATTTGTGACTTCGTTTTTCATGCACTAACTGAATATATGTGTTAATATGGTTCTGTTTGTTATATGTTAAGCCAACACTGGTCACAACATATGTACCCACTGCACAATTTTATCTATCTGTTCCATAGCAGAGAATTAGGTATTTTGCCTGCCAATTACACAGCCAGTTTTATACTTTCGCTGAACTCTTTAGCAATGGAATGACTGTTGTTATATTTACTGTTTTTGCCTTTAGCTAACCGTATTGTTCTGTGGAAATATTTACTTGCTTAAAAGCTAGCCTATACTTGCACTTGTTTTTCCTGCTGCTGCTCCTGTCTGTACGCACACACTTTGTTTAACCTGCAAACTTTCCATCCCTCCCTCATCTTTGTACTGTCTCCCCTTCTCTCCCTCATCATTTACCTGCCCCATAACCTACTTTCTTGAGTAATCTATCATCTTTTTTGCCCTTCAGGAAACCTCATCCCCCTCACCAACCAAAATATAAAGACACTGGGAGGAACCTTACCAAAGTGAAGTTTTTAACTGCACTGTAAAGGGAACCACTATTACAGCCCAGATTCAAGCTGCGCACCGGGACTGCTTATCCACCCTAACATTGTATATATAAATGCACCTGCAGAACTAATACTTTAGCTGCTGTTTTCCTTTGTGTTTAGTCCATGGTTGCCCATGCATCACCATTGCTTAAGTCTTATCCCCCCTTTTCCTGTTGCCTCTAGATTCCATTTTTCCCTCCCACACCTGCCTTCTTGATTACGTTCCTGCACTGTTTGGACAATAAAAGCATTGTTTCCACTGACCCTTTTAGGGCCTCAACTCTTTAATTAACCCAAACATTTCACTGCCCTGCTATTCCCAAGCTCATGCTCTACTCCATCCCCCACCTAACCTTTCTTGTAAAACTGCACTCCACCTTACTTACCTGTCCCACTGATTGTTGATTGAGCCTTGTTTCTTTCCTGAGACTTGTTCCTTGAGCCATTTTTGCTCAATCTGGGCCAGCCCACCTCTTTACATTCACTATGCTCAGGCTCACAACACTCCCCTACCCTCATTCCCACCCACCCTTGCATCATTCATTCTCACCATAACTCCTCCCCCCACTCCATCATTCAATCATCCATTAACAATTAATACCTCTATTTCTCCATCATCCAATACTCTGACCAGTCAACCTCTTGGTACTACTTCATAATATTCTTGTACTCTCATATTACCATACCTTCCACTAGCTAGCTTGTACTGTATTTGAATTATTTTGACTGCTGTTTTAACTACTTTTCTGTATATATATATATATATATATATATATATATATATATATATATATATATATATATATATATATATATATATATATATATATATATATATATATATAAAATAGCTTTCCTGTAAAAAGTGTAGTCCAGATTCAGATTTGCTGTATCCAGGACTGTATGTAAGCTTCTGAGCCCCCCAAGCTTTCTGTGTTGGAGGGAAGCCTTCTAGCTTATCAGTGGGAGTGGTAAGCAGTAGGTAACCTATCTACCACATAAGGAGTGGTTCTGGCCCAGAAATTGTATTTATTGGCCGTTTGGGCAGTTTTTCCATCTCTCTCAACTTTCTGATTTAAAAGCCCACATTTGCACTTGTTTCCCCCCTTTCCTGTAACTAGTTTAGTCCAGATACAGATTCTTACTTTTAGCACTTGAATTTGCTTATTCGTGATCAGCACTTGTTCAGAACTTGTAAGCACTAAATAACCTACTAATTACTACAGCACTCAACCTTCCTCATTACCTAGAGGAAAACAGTTTTGGTACTTACTTTCCTCACATGTGTAGAGAAAAACAGCACTTGTACTCACTTTCCTCACTTATCTAGAAGAAAATATTTTTTTTATTCAGGCATGTCCAAGGGTCAGCTCCCAGTGTTCCCTCCTGTCTATCTGATGAATCTGGGCATCTTGGGGCAATGTAGAAATTGCCTCATGTACACAGACAACCCTCTCCTCCTACCACCCAACACTACAACCTGTGAGAGATGCAATTATCTAGCCAAATTGGAGGTAAAGCTCTCTCCAATCAAGACTGAACTTGACAGTCAAGAGGAGAAGGTAAACACTTGCACCACACCACACTCATCACATAGTCTCACTAAATCTACACCACCAAAATCCACACAGAAATACAAAAACATTCGCAGAGGCTCTCAATAATAATCTGCTCAAGCAACAGAGACTTCCAAAGCAGAAATGCAAGCAACCTCCACCCCCCAACACAACCCAAATGACACATAGCCTGCAGACTCAGTGTGCCACTCAACCACAGCCAATAAGGCAAAACAACGTACCCAACACACTAGTCATAGGCGACTCTATAGTGAGGCACACTGATGTCCCACTCACCAGGCTAAACAAGGAGAAGGTTACTGTCTGCTGCCTGTCGGGTGCCAGGATCCGCCACATAACCCATGCACTCAGGTCACTCCCCAACAAGTACAAATATGACTCTGTCATTGTTCATGTTGGTGTGAACGACCTGAGACGTACCTCTGTGGACTACATGAAAAGAGACATGGAAGAGCTCTCCGATCTTGTAGCCCAGACAGCTATGACCCTAGCCCTGAATAGCATTCTGCCATCACCCAGAATGATGCCGCAGTACAAGGACAAAATGATTGACTTCAACAATTGGCTAAGCTTCTGGTGCCATTCCAAAGGGATCCAGTATCTGTCTGCCTGGGATGACATGGTCGACAGACCACGATGCTTTGCAAGAGATGGCCTGCACCTGTCACCCCTGGGATTCTGGATACTAGATAAGGTTCTTGCCACCCCTATATTGCCTTTTTTAGGCAAGGTTCAAATGACAAATTCACCACCATAACAGGAACAGGCAAGCAAAAACTGAGGGTGATGCTACTCAATGCCAGAAGTCTAAATCTCAAAATGCACTCACTCGAGGCACTCCTTAAAATGGAGAACATCGATATCTGTGCAGTGACTGAGACCTGGTTCAAGGCTCCAGAGAACACCCCTGCACTACCAGGCTATAACTCATACCACACTTTTCGGCCATGTAACCTGGACAGGAACACCAAAGGCTGAGGTGTATCCATATTCATTAAGGATATCCACACCTCCAGGCTAGTTGCTCAGCATAATGCAGCTGAGGTTATCCAAGTGCAACTAACTCTGGGCAAAACTGCAATCCAAATTGTAGCTTGCTACAGATCACCCACCATGCCCCAGGATTCCCACTCCTCTTTTCTTGATGTACTGGAAAATATTAGGGTTCAACCAAACATCCTAATAATGGACGATTTCAACTACCCCACCATTAACTGGGAAAACTACTCATGTACGAACTCCTTCGCTCAACGCTTTCTGGAATTCATAAACTCCAATGCCCTGGATCAACTTATCCACACCCACACCAGGGGCAACAATATCCTAGATCTAGTCATTACCAATATGTGTGACCGGTGTTCCACACCTGAAGTCAATGCATCATTGGTCCGATCCGACCATAAGCTAATTACCCTAGATATCCACATCCTGCCTGCACCTCCCATTAAGGAAACCATAATAAAAAATTTCTCCAAAGCCAACTTCATGGTTCTTAAGACAGAAGTGGTGAACTTCATGACACCCATGCAGATGGACAATACAGTTACAACTACTGAATCCTACACAATTGCACTTTATAAGCACTTACATGAGTGCATGGATCGTGTTATCCCAAACAGAACCAAGATGCTATCCTCCAAAAAAAGGAAGCCAATCTGGTGGTCCCCTGCCATAAACAAACTGTACAACAGAAGGAAGAAACTCTTGCAAAAGAGAGTAAAATCCCACGAGTGGAGGAGCTCCCTGGTCAGCCTCAGTAAGAAGCTGCGATCCCTGATAAAATCCTCCAAAGCTAGTTATGAAAACAAAATTGCCACTGATTCTAAAGACAACCACAAAGCATTCTATAGCTATATCAAGAATCTGAATGGCAACACTCAGATCTGCTCTGAGTTACAGCACAATGGCACTAAATATACAGACCCAACTGATATTGCCAACATCCTGGCAGATAGGTTCAGTGCTAACATTACCCCTCTCTCACCCCCTAAAGAGCCCATCTCTACACCGGAAGAATGCAAAGTTCCTGTAATCCTGGCTGCACAGGTAAAAACCACACTCTCCAAAGCCAAGAACACAGCATCCATGGGACCAGACAACATCCCAGGCTGCATTCTACACAAACTACAGAACGAACTGGCACCCCACCTAAGTACCATGTTCAGTCATAGCCTCACCTCAGACTTTGTGCCTGCTGAATGGCGCACAGCAACGGTTATCCCACTCCACAAGGGGGGAGCCACTAGGGACTCCGGGAACTACCGCCCCATTAGCCTGGCGAGCCTGGTCTGCAAGGCCATGGAATGTATCATCATGGAACTCATAAACAAAGGCATTGGTAATCTCCAAACTCTGGATCCCACCCAGTTTGGGTTTGTAAAAGGGAAATCGTGTCTCCTAAACCTGATAGACTTCTTTGAAGCAGTCACCAAAGCCGTAGACAAGGGTAAGGTGGTTCACACAGCCTATCTAGATCTTGCCAAGGCTTTTGACACCATCCCCCCACTCTGGAATTATAGATAAACTCACTAAACTAGGTATAAATCCCTATTGCACAAGATGGATTGCCAACTGGCTCACTGACAGAACCCATACTGTAAAAGTTGCAGACTCCAAATCTGACTTCAAAACAGTGACAAGTGGAGTACCACAGGGTTCAGTCCTGGGTCCTCTCCTGTTTGGTATCTACTTCTCTGAAGTACAGGCTAACACAGAAGGTCTTTGGCTAATGAAGTTCGCAGATGACTGCAAACTAGGAGCCATAATCGAAACTCCTAATGATGTGGACATCCTACAAAAGGGCCTCACTGAGACAGATGCCTGGTGTCAAAGCCATGGCTTCAAGCTCAATGCCAAAAAGTGCATTGTCATCCCCTTTGGTAAAAACTCTGTACCCATGAACTACAACTTAGGCGGTAGTATACTTAACACCAAAAGTGTGATGAGACCTTGGGACACAGATGGACAGTAGTTTCTTCTTTGATAATCACATCGCCACAGTAACCAGGAAATCCTTCCACGTGGCACACCTCATCACAAAAGGTTTCTCATCCAGAAAAAAAGAGGTCATTGTTCCCCTCTACTCATCACTCATTAGACCCAGTATAGAGTACAACTGGAAAGGCCGCAAAAATATCTCACAAAGAGGATTACTGGCCTCAAACAGATGCCTTATGCAGACTGTCTCAAAAAACTCCAGCTTTACTCCGTCGTATATCGCCTACTCGGAGGTGATCTCTGGCTAACATACAAAGCTATGTCAAACCCAGAGCTGTTGGAACATACTCCACTTAAAGAAATCCCAATCTCTCCGAGCTACACGTTCTAGGGACCTAAACCTTGTCACCACAATAAACAGAACATGCCGGAAGGATAGATTCGTGTCCCAGAGACTTCCCATACTCTGGAATAAACTACCTATCTATATCAAACAAAGCTCCTCATTAGCACTCTTCAAGAAAAATCTTGATGATTGGATGGGAAATAGGAAATTCACCCCGGGGATCACCACTGTGGCTCTGCTTGACAGTGGCACAGGAAAATAATTTTCTTGGGTGGCAAAAGCCAGGGTACCTTTTTGGCTGGGCTGTATAGGCCCCAGGGCCGATAGCCTAGTACCTACATATGAACCTATGTATCTTAGGACCCCTTCTTTTCAGTATTTTTATAAATGACTTCCACACCACTCTTAAAAATGGATCATTTCTTCAGTATGCGGATGACTCAACCAGCATCTGCTCTGCTGAATGAACAACAGTAGTCATCTAGACCTAAACCCCATTAAAACCAAATTGCTACTATTTACTCCCAAGAAAAACCTCTCTGTTAACAAGATTGATTTCATTGTTCATTCTAAAAACAGCACCGCCATAGAAGTGGTCTCCCATACTAAATTATTAGGAGTTATTCTAGATGAAAACCTGACATTTGACCACCATATCCATAATAATATAAAAAATGGGCACCATTTATAGACATAAACACTTTCTTAACAGGTCTACGAAGAGTACTCTTGCCTTAACCTTTCTCCTATCTTCTGTCCTGTATGGTGCCCCTCTTCTCACCAATATCCAGTCCTCCCTAAAAGCCAAGCTTGACTCTTGTTATAACAAGGCTGCCACATTTGTTACCAGTGCAAACTACTCCCATCACCGCATCTCCCTACAATTGCTTAACTGGCTCGAACTTCCACATTATCTAACCTACGTACAACTAGTCACAGGACACACAATCATTTACAAACCCTCAGACTGCCCAGCCCTTTCTTCTATTTTAACCCTCTACCACCCAATAGGCTACTCAGATCTGAAAAACAAATTATTTTGCAAGTAGACAAACCTAAACTCCCAGCTGGAGACCTGCTTTATTCCTTCATAGTTGCCAAACTTTGGAACTCTGTCCCTACAGATATTAGAACTACCAGTAACATCTCCTCCTCCAAAAAAATCTCTGCATTAACATCTCTCTATTTTCATCCATTTATAACCTGATTACCCACATCTACATTCATACCAGATCATTGCAACGACTATTTTTTTTCTGTCTTCTATTTTAGTGAATCCTGCCTGCTCTTCATTTTACCTGCTATCTCCAGCAAATTACCACCACCTTTCAGAAGTGAACTCTTTCCGTTCGGGCAGTGTAAGCTTCGACTGTTATTGTTTCCAAGACTGGACAACCTGATAAAATAATCTGTAGGTGCTAGGAATACTGTGTTAAAATTTCAAGTCTATTTAATTCAATTTTACCAAACAGTATTGGCAGCCGAGTAGCATTTAAGAGTGCAGCCCAGCATCAAGGAGTTTACCCCTACCCCTCTCTGCTTATTTCTTTCTGCAGCTAATATTATATAACTTACTGTGCTGTTTGCAGCCCCAGGGCTCCGAGGTTATTTTTTTACAGGCAATGTAAAACTGCCTGCATAAGATTTCTTTGCTCTTGCAGGATATTACCTCACATTAACTTGTTTAGTTTGCCTATAGTCCCTCTGTTCCACTGTTTTTTTCTGCTTACACTTAAGCTCTTATTAAAGTGCACTACTTACCTCGGTGATTGTTTCTGGTGAGTGCTGACATTCTCACGCTCAACCCACTCCCTTCGCCCTCACTGCACTAGGACTCGCTCTGTTCCCCTACCCCCATTCCCACCCACCCCTACTTTTATTTCCTTTATACCCAAGGAAACCACACCCCTCTTCTATTGTCCAATCCCTCCTACCACAACTATCCCCACCCTCCCACTGCGATACTGTTATAGTCACCTTCTTCACTAGCAGCCCCTAGGCCCAACCCCCCTCTACTAATCCTACTCTACATCCTTCAACTTCTCTTCCTCATTTCCTCTCAAATCTCCTTTCAGAATGAAATTCTGTCACTGCTTACACTACTATACTCTGCCGTCATTCTGCTGACCTCCATGGCTATAAAATCACACATTATTCCTCCCCAACACTCAGATGCATCTATCCTCATCTTCCATGCAAACCTTATCAACCTAGCATCACCAATATTAACCTTAGCATCACCAATATTAACCTTGGGTACAGTACTATTCTCTTCCCTTTAAGACATCTTCAGCACACAAACCCTCAGTTGTCCTACTACAGGTATAACCAACTAATAACCAAACTAAAAAAAAATAATGTTGTACTCTTTAACAAAGATAAAACTCCAGTCAGAGATCCATCCCAACCCAGGCACATCTGTAAATCCCATCCAACTGATCAACTTCCTTCAGTCTCCTGTTCTTATACATCAGTCCAAAACCTCACTTGCACTAATACATATGCCTCAATACCTCTTACCTGTAACGTTGATCTATTGTTAACACATTTCAATCTCAGAAGCTTTGTAAACAAAATCCCTAAATTCCATTCTACCTTGGCCACCTACTGTCCAGACATTGCTGTCATTACTAAAACCTGGTTAAAGCCCCACATCAAGGACTCTGAAATAACAACAAATGGTTACAATATTATAAGACAGGATAGGTTAAATAAATGTGGGGGGGTGGCAATTATGTTTAGAGACTCCCTTAATCTTGTAAAACAATGAGTATAAAGGTCACACAGGAAAACCAATCAGTTAAAACACAAAAAGAAAAATCTGTCAAAGCTACATCCTTTTATGGCTGATGTTGTCAAAGCAGACGTGTGATGTCCCACATACTGGCAGTGGCTAAAAGCTTTTGTGTACTGGTCTGATGTCGGGTCATAGGGTGGAATACAACCCATATGTAATGAATATTGCAACATAGAAGAGGAGGACATCTATGGTTATGGTAAGATTTTATGTAACTATTCTTTCTTATTTAAAGTGCTTCAAAAAAGATATTTTGAAAAGAAGTTTACTACATGAATAAAATGATGTATGATGCTCCCACTTTTGACATGGCAGTAAACAGTAGTGTATCTACACAAGGCAGAATATTTTGAGGAACTAGATAGGATGCCCATTGCTTCCAGGGTACTTTCTGTGAGCAAAGAAGAGTTAGCCATTTAAGTTCATGAGGTCTTAGAACAAAGACAAGAGACAGGTGATAAACCTATGTTCTAACTGTATGCTGATGTTTGTATCCTGTTGGCAGAAAATATAAATAAGGTACAACTCCAGGTTATGAATATTTTCAAAAGAGTTTGAAATGTGTCAGGACTGGACCTATATCGAAATAAGGGTATTGATCAGAGTAGGAAAAAGTAAGTGAGGAGGCACAATCAAAGGCATAAATATCCCATACACCTTGGATTGGAGGTTGGGTACACGTATGAAGGAACAGTTATAAAATGTAGAGAATTTTATAGAAAGATAAAGAAATTGTTGCAGAAGGCTGGTAATAGAGCATATACTATGTTGAGTAAGATCTGTGCTATTAAGATTATGATTCAGCCTGTCCTATACATGTTATAAAGTGTATACCGATGAGATATGATCACCCATTAGTAGAGAAGGTACAGATTTTACTGAGAGCATGTGAAACACTGTATTTCAAGTTCGGAACTGTTAACTGTCATCAGAAGGAGGATGGAGGCTGATAAATTTCCCATGCCAGGTTTTGACATTTAACTTTAATCAATGGGTAAGATTACATGATGAGAACAAGGAGGTTGAAATATGGGGAAAACAAAGGTGACCCTGTATAGAGAATTTATTTGGCAAACACTGTGGGAGATTGTGGAGAAAGGCAGAGCTGTAACTGGCTATTTTGATGCCCAGTGCCTCTTCCTGATCGGGCACACCTCAACACAAAGTTGAGGAACAAAAACAAAGTCACTTCTGCAATCTGGAGTGCTTCATTTTTGTAATGAGGAGCATCAGTTCCTAAACCTCTAGGCTTACATATACAATCACCAGTCAAGTTCAGGAAGAAATGCTGTCATTCAGACCAGGTGGTGGCCCAGCATGTGAATTCAATCTCCATATTAACTCTCCAAACTCAGTTTAGCCTTTATATAAACAGTGTATTACAGTTAACAGCTGTTTAATTATACCTTTCACTTAATCCAGTTACTTTTTTATATTTCATGTGTATCACTGGCACAACAGGTAGCACCCTCACCTTTGGTGCAGAAGGCTGTGAGTTCTCTTCCCACACCAAGTCGATGGATTGCTGACACTGAGCACTAAAACCAGCCATCCTACATTATGAAAGCCCTCTTGCACCCCTGTTGCAGAAGTATGTAGCCCAGGCCCCATCTGAGTTCAGGATTCCTGGAAAAAGGCACAGTTTTGGGCTTTCCTGTTGTTAATATGTGTTAAAAATGTTTAACTTCGCTTTTGTTTCAGACAGAAATCTGGAGTGAATCTGAACTAAATACAAGGCATCCACTGTTCATAGGTTCATAGGTTCATACTAGGCTATCTGCCCTGGGGCATTTATAAGCCTAGCCCGATTGTGTTTGGCTTACGCCACCCCTTGATTTGAGTATACTGTGTTTTTACTGTGCCTCTGTCTAATAGTGACACGGAAGTAATCGCCGGGACAAACCTATGATCCCCCATCCACTCATCAAGATTCTTCTTGAAGAGAGTCAGTGAGGTGCTCTGCTTAACATGAATTGGAATTCTATTCCAGAGCGGAGGGAGCCTCTGGGTTATGAATCTGTCCCTCCAGCATGTACTATTTATATCTGTGCTGAGGTTCAAGTCCCTCGAGCGCATGGCTCGAAGGGATTTAGATTTACTGAGGTGGGGCATGTCCATTAATTCTGGGTTGGACATAGCTTTATATGTCAGGCATAGATCGCCTCGAAGTAGGCGGTATGCAACTGAGTAGAGCTGGAGTTTTTTTAACCGAGCAGCATATGGCATCTGTTTGAGTCCCTTGATCCTCCTGGTGAGGTACTTTTGGGGTCTTTCTAATTGCTGCAGGTGTCAGGTAAGGTACATCCCAAAGGGGGCATTGTATTCTATGATGGGCCTGATGAGGGATGAATAAAGGGGCACGATTACCTCTCTTGATCTAGATGTGAATCCTTTCATGATGAGGTGGGCTATGTAGAAGGTGTTTCTAACCACTTTGGCAATGTGGTTGTCAAAGGAGAGATTGCTATCAACTTGGGTCCCCAGATCCCTAATTACTTTCTCTGTACTTAATGGGTTACCACCTATGTGGTAATTTGTGGGCACATTGTTTTGCCAAAGGGTATGACTATACACTTTTTGGCATTTAGCTTTAGACCATGGCTCTGGCACCAGTTATCCGTCTCTGCGAGACCTTTTTGAAGGATGTTTGTGTCAGCTGGAGAGTCGATTATGGCACCCAGTTTGCAGTCATCTGCAAACTTGGTGAGCCATAGTCCTCCCACTTTGGCCTGTACCTCAGAAAAGTAAATACCGAACAAGAGAGGTCCCAGGACAGAACCTTGTGGGACGCCACTTGTGACCGGTTTCGAGTCTGTCATGGCCCCAGCAACTCTGACTCTGTGGGTTCTGTCTTTGAGCCAGTTTACGACCCATCTTGTGACATAGGGGTTTATATTTAGGCTGGATAGCTTATCTATGATGCCCGAGTGGGGTATTGTGTCAAATGCCTTTGCGAGGTCCAGATAGGCTGTGTGGACTACCTTCCCTTCATCTATGGCCTTGGTGACTGTTTGAAAGAAGTCGACCAGGTAAAAAAGGCAGGATCTGCCCTTGACGAAGCCAAATTGGGTAGGATCTAGTGTCTGTAGGTTTCCAATGTCTTTGTTTATGAGTTCCATGATGATCCTCTCCATAGCCTTGCAGATTAGGCTAGTCAGGCTTATGGGGCGATAGTTTCCAGGGTCCGCAGAGGCGCCACCTTTGTGGAGTGGGACCACTGTTGCTGTACACCATTCTTTGGGCACATATCCTGTAGTGAGGCTGAGATTGTACAGCAGTTTTACTTGAGGGATTAGTTCTTCTTGGAGTTCATGTAGGACGCAACCCGGGACGCCATCTGGTCACATGGAAGCAGTGTTTTTTTGCTTTGGAGAGGGTGGCCTTCATCTGAGCATCAGAGATGTTTGGGAGGCTGCACTCTGCCGGGATAGATACTTGCTCTTTTAGGGGGGAGGGGGTGGAGAAGTTTGCACTGAACCTGTCTGCCAGGATATTGGCGATGTCTGTGGGTTCAGTGTATTTTTTGTTGTTTAGAATCAACTCAGAACAAGTCTGGGAGTTGCATCCCAGGTTCCTAACATAACTGAAAAAAGCCTTATGATTGTCTTTAGTGTCCTGTGCAATTTTTCTCTCGAAGCTGGCCTTGGAGGATTTTATGAGGGATCGTAATTTTTTGCTAGTACTGATCAGAGATGCCTTCCCTTTTAGGGATTTTGCTCTATCATGTAGTAGCTTCCTTCTTCTGTTGTACAGTTTATTTATGGCTGGGGTCCACCAGACTGGACGCCTGCCTTTGGATGATTGGGTCTTGATTTTGTTTGGGATAGCATGATCCATGCATTCCTGGAGATGTCCGTAGAATGCGTTTATATAGGATTCTGCAGTTTGGGCCGTAGTTTCCACTGGCTCAGGGTCCTTGAAGGATTCCACTTCGGTTTTGAGAAGTATGAAGTTCGCTTTTGAGAAGTTTTTCACTGTGGTTTTCTGGACTGGGGGTGGGGTCGGGATGTGGATATCCAGTGAAATTAATTTATGGTCTGATCTTACCAATGAGGGAAATACTTCTGGTATGGAGCATAGTCCCCATGTTGGTAATGATCAGGTCTAGTATGTTTTCCCCTCTTGTGGGAGTGGTGACTAGTTGTTCCATAGCATTTGAGTTTATAAATTCCAGGAACCTTTGGGCTAAGGTGCTGGGGCTTGAGTAATGCTCCCAGTCTATGTTTGGGTAGTTGAAGTCGCCCAATATAATGGTGTTCAGAGAGATCTTCATGTTCTCCAATGTTTTCAGGAAAGCCAAGTGGGATTCCTGACTTTGAGAGGGTGGTCTGTAGGATGCTATAAACTGAAAAGTAGTCTTGCCCACTGTCAGTTGCACATGGATGGTCTCCGATACTTCGTGCAATGCCACTAACCTGGAGGTGTGGATATCCTTGATAAATATGGAAACTCCCCCTCCTTTTGTGGTTCGATCCGGGTTTTGGGGCCGAAAAGCATGATATGAGGTATAACCTGGTAGTGCTGGGGTGCTCTCTGGAGCCTTGAACCAGGTTTCTGTCACTGCACAGATATCGATGTTTTCCATACTGAGGAGAGCTTCGAATGCATGCATCTTGAGGTTAAGACTTCTGGCGTTTAGCAGCATTACCCTTAGTTTCTTTATTTTTTTATTTTTTTTTTTTATTTAACATTTTGTTGACGGGAGAGTCCTCTTGTTCCTTGTGCTGTCTGTGGAGGTGGGTTTGACTTTTGAGCCTTGCCTAAAAAAGGCACTATGGGGGTGGCAAGAGCCTTTGCCAATATCTGAAAGCCCAGGGGGGACAGGTGCAAGCCGTCCCTAGTGAAGCAACGTGGCTTGTCGAGCATGTCATCCCAGGCTGACAGATACTGGATCCCCTTTGAATGACACCAAAATTTTAGCCAATTGTTAAAATCGATCATTTTGTCTTTATACTGTGGCATCATTCTAGGTGAGGGTAAGATGCTGCTCAAGGTCAGGGTCATACCGGCCTGGGCTACATGATCAGAGAGCTCCTCTGTCTCTTTTCATGTAGTCGAGGAAGGTACGTCTCAGGTCATTCACACCAGCATGTACAATGACTGAGTCATATTTGTATTTGCTTTGGAGTGACCTGAGTGCTTGCGTTATGTGGCAGATAGCTCACTGTGACCTTCTCTTTATTCAGCCTGGTGAGCGGGACGTCAGTGTGTCTGACAATAGAGTCACCTATTACAAGAGTATCAGGTGTGTTATTCAGCCTTAAGGGCTGTGACTGCTTGGCACACTGACTTTGTGTGCTATGTGTTGTACGTGTTTTGTTTTGGGGTAGCGTTTGCTTGGATGTCTGCTTTGGAGGTCTCTGTTGCTTAGGTAGATTTTTATTTAGAGCCTCCGAGTATGTTTTTGTGTTTTTATGTGTTTGGTTCGCTGTTGTGGTGGGACTATGTGATACTGGAATTGTGTTGTGTGAGGTTACCTTCTCCTCCTGACTGGTTACACCAGTTTTGAGATGAGAGAGCTCAGCCTCCAGTTTGTCAATATGGTTGCATCTCTCACATATATTCAAACCTGTTTGGAGGAGGAGAGGGTTGTCCATGTACATGAGACAGTTGTAACATTGCCTCAAAATTCCCAGATTCACCAGCTGGACTGGAGAGGAAACCATTGACTGACCTTTGGACATGCTAGAGTAATATAGGGAACTGAATTAAAACAGACCAGTAGGGGACAAGGTAATCGCAGAGAGTATAAGAGTAAGTAGTGCTTATGGTTTATTAGTGCTAACTTGTAAAATTACTTAGTTGGACCAGTGAGGGGCCTTAGAATGAGAATATGGTGTTTACTTTGAGAGATAGAGCAGTTCTAAGGGAAAAAGTGAAGAGCAGACTTCGTGGAGCCAGGAATAGTTTAAACCCAATTAGGCGGCGCTGCCCGATGTTGCGCTATGCGCAAAAACGCGGAAAAGAGGGTTTTAAGAGAGGGAGATCAAGGAGTAAGGAACTGACCAATAAAACTACAGTTTCAAGGCAGTAACCACTCCCACAGGGGCAGGCAAGCTGCTCAGTGTTTATCACTGCCACTGATGAACACAGAGACTTCCCTTTAGCCCAAGCAAACAATGGCCTCCAAGAAACTTACAAAGAGTTCAGAACAGCAAATCTGTAACTGAACTTTTTTAAATCTCAGAAAAGTGGGGGAAAAAGCAAGATTTTTTTGTTTTTTTAAGGAAAGCAGAGGTTCACAAGTATCAACAAGTTAGAACAGTGCAGTAAATGACCCCACACTTGAGTGCTAGGCCAGAGACAGATAATATGTAAGTTTTAAGAAAAAAACGATTTTAAAAACAAGTGCAGGCAGGAAATTCAGTAATCAGCTCTAGGTTGTGTTCTAAATACAGTTACCAACACAGAAATCAAGTTTAACAAGCCAGAAAATGCTCAAAAGTAGGTGGTAATGCAGAAAAACTTAACAAAATACTGTGTTCAACAAAAAATAATTACATTTTAAGCTTGCATTGCACTTTTTTGAATTGTGTTTTGATTAATTGCCTCTTCATTTTTGCTGTTTTTACTGCTGTGATTGTATTTTTTTTTTTTTTTTGCACTTTGAATTTATAATACTTCTGTATTTCGTAGCATAGTCTAGATTCAGATTTGTGAATGTAGACTGATATTACATGAGCACTAAAACCAGCCATCCTACATTAAGAAGGCCCTCATGCACCTTTGTGGCAGAATTGTGTAGCCCGGGACCCATCTGAGTTGGGGACCGCTGGAAAAAAGGCTCAGTTTTGGGCTTTGCTATTTGTTAATTTGTATTAAAACTGTTTAGCTTCTCTTGTGTTTAAGCCCAGTGTTTGTCTGTAGCTGTGCACAGTGTTACGGGGTTTAGCACTATCATTTGTAGACACAAATGCTTAGAAACGCAGTTTTCCCTGCTAAAGAACCCTCATTAGCTCCACTGTCTCTCTGTGCAGAACACAATTGCACATTGTTACCTAGTAAGCAACTCAGTTGCGCATTCTGAGGCATTGATGCTATCATCCACCCTTAGCCCTCCACAGAATAGCGGCCTTTGTTAGTCTCACAAGCAAACCATGGTCCATCTAGCCCATCCCCACTAGTCACTACAATATATATCTGCCATAATGGATAGACGGTTTCCCACCATTTCTCCAGGCAACCTGATTGACATGAGCATACAGAAGCAATGTAGTAATTGCCTCATATATACTGACAACCACTTGCTCCTAAAGCAAACAAACACAGTATGTGAGAGATGTAACTATACCTTGAAATTAGAATCAGTACTGTCATATAAAAATATAGAAGGCATACAACAGGTTGTCAGTGCACACAACTCCCCTCTCACACAAGATATGGTCAAGACGCATAAACCCACATACGTGGAGGTCTTCACTAAGAGCCCACCAAAGTCTAGAGTCCTCCCAAGCGCATACAACATACACATACTGGTACATGGACAGAGTCCACCACCACACATAGCAACACATGTCAGTGTCTCAACAGTTAAGCCCCTTAGGCAAAACACCACAAGACCTAATGATGTTCTTCTATTCTCATGTTGCAGTATTCATAACCTTAGGGATTTGCTGTTGTCAGCACCGGACATCCGTCCAGTATACCAAAGTCTTAGAAACGGGTACGTGCGATGTTGCATGAAGGGACCATAAACTGACTTTGGCTAGATCTGTGACGTGTGCACATACCCAACTCAGAACTTTTCTGCCTCAATGAGATTCAGACGTCCGATCGCCAGTTCAGAAATCCAGCGTTTGCTTGACATTGGCCACCTGTTTTTCGATGATCATTTTCTGTCTGTCCTCCCTGAGATAAGTACCCTTCTGGGATTTTTTCTTGTTTCTTTGCCTTTTTTTAGAAGTACATGTCATCTACTAAGGGAAAGTGTGTTTGTGGAAGGCAAATTCCATGTAAAAACACACACGAGCATTATTTATTTTGTCTAGGGGAGCCTCACAACTACAAAGCCTATAACATTTGCCAATCCTTTGTTCAGAAAACCCTTAGAAGTCGTTTACCGGCTTTAAAACTTTATTTAGAGAATCAGCGCTTCCAACGTTTGACATCTGGAATGGAAGGTGGAGCAGGCACCTCCAAGGAGCCACCTAGGAAGAAGGCCAAGAAAGTTAGGCCTGATGTCCAAGCTGCACCTCACTTGTCCGGTGAGGTCCTCGAGGTGAATGTCAGTCCAGGACTGCTCCGGACGTCGGGTATTGCGCTGCAACCAGGAACCGAAATGGAAGCCAGTTCTGTGGATACCCAGAGTATGTCTACTGAGGTTTTTCAACCATCAGAGGCTAATGGTGAGGGGGAACCACAGCTTTTGGCTTCGAAGAGGCGTACTCCTTCTGACTTGTCATCCACTATAATGTCGGCTGCCAGGCCTACTTCTGCTCCTTCTTTAAAAATAAACAAAAGGAGAAACACTGCACTAAAAAACCCTACTCCATCCTGGGAGACCTTCTCCCAGACTCTGTTCAAGGCCTTTCAGGTTCTCCAGACCCAGATCCCCCAGGCAAGCCTGCCAGTTGTTCCTCAGGAACTATCTGAGGAGTCTTCCTCCTCGGACAAGTCCTTAACTTACTGCTCTCAGATTGAATCCCCTAAAGATTTTGTTACTCCAGAAGAAGAAGAATCCCTTACTCCTGATTTCCCTGGAGAAGATTTCTCGTTTGGGGATACCATTTCCTTGCTTAGACAACATTTCAAGTGGAAACTCTCAGATGTTTCTGAGACAAAAAAGGGATGCTTTGAACTCTTGCCGATGGAGCAGCCCTAACCATCTACAGTCCCACCTTTACTTCCAGCATTCCAGGATGCTTTTTTGGCCTCCTCTCAAATTCCAGAGTCACAGTCTCTTGTTTCTAAGAGACCAGGCAAATTTTACATAGTGTCTGCCAAGGAGCAGTACCTTTTCAAAAGCCCTCCAGCAGACCCTGCAGTCATTGCAGTGTCAACTGATAAGTCCTCTAGGCAAGTACCTTCTTCTTCACTTTTCCCAGTTGATAAATATAGCAAATGTATGGACAGGTTGGGGTAGAAAGTATATACTTCTCCCACCTTGGCCATCGGAGCTATTAATTATCAGACCCACATGGCTAAGTTTGCTTTAGATTCCCTGACCAAGGCCTCCAATCTTCTGTCAGAGGTTCCAGAATCACCCGTTAAGGCTCAGCTATGTGCCCTCCTGTCTACAGTTTCTCAAGTGACCAGACACTCCATTAAGTTCAGCTTGGATGCTGTAGAAGCTTCTTGTAAGTCTGCAGATTCTGGCTCTGTGTTAAGGAGTCTTTCATGGCTGAGACTTCAGTCCTTACCTTTGGATGTCCAAGCTAAGTTGCTAGATGCCCCTTTGGACAACAAAGCCCTCTTTTGAGCTGCTTCTGCAGAGCTACTTAAGTCTACAGGAAAAAGGTAAAGACTTACAAAATTTAAAACATTTACTAGTCTCACCTGTTCCCAGATTTCATAGAAGTTACCTTCAAAGCCTAGCTTTGCCAAAAGGCAGTCCTCTCATCACTCTGCAACTCAGTCCTGGGGAAGGAGACATCCCAGGAAACAATCTGCTCCTAAGTCTTTCACCACATCTACACCATCTTCCTTTCAGAGGCAGCCAGGCCCAGATAGAACTCCATCACTGTGACTCTCATCTCTTAACCAGTTCCACCCCCTCATCCCTCCACCTAACCCTTTTCCTGCCCTCCTGGCAGAAAATCTCCACAGACAAGTGGGTGGTTTCCATCATCGAGAGGGGATACTTTATGACTTGGTGGGCTATTCCACCCTTCCAGGGAATTCCACAACCCCTTACCAATCAGCTCCTATTATTTCCCTCTATCCTGAGCCAACTTCTATCTCGGGGGACTATAGAACAAGTACCAGAGGATCAGTTAGCCAAGGGATTTTATTCAAGGATGTTTTTGGTTCCAAGAAAAGATGGCCCTTGGAGGCCGATCCTCGACTTATCCCACTTCAATCTCTTCCTCAAGATGCCTACCTTCAAAATGCTCACATTACAGCACCTTCTTTCTCTTATACCTCAGCAAGCGTTCATGGCCTCCCTGGATCAGAAGGATGCTTACCTACGTATCCCTATTTACCCCCACCCCTTGCAGAAAATGTTTACGTTTCTCTGTGGGATCTTCACATTTTCAATTCTCTTCCTTACCCTTTGGACTCTCCACAGTGCCGAGAGTATTCACAAAGTGTCTAGCCCCAGCCGTTGCAGACTGCAGGGCATACAAATGTATCCTTACTTGGATGACCTCCTCATTCTGCACCAGGATCTGCTAGTCCTGTCCCTACAACTGGACATGGTTTGCAAGTTCCTGCAGAGTCTAGGCTTCATAGTGAATTGCCTGAAGTCTCAAATGACTCCCTTCCAAGACCTTGTCTTCCTGGGGTGCAGGATAAGGATAGACTTGATGTCTGTCTTTGTGCCTACCCAGAAAGTGGAATTTCTTACTCTCTTCTTCCACTCCCTGTTACCTCTACCAACCATCTCAGCCAGGGAATTTCTTAGAATGCAAGGGTACATGGCTTCCCTGATTTCCATGATCCCCCTAGCCAGGATGTGCATGAGAAAGTTTCAGTGGGTCTTGAGACACTCTTGGAGCCAACACTCTCAACCCTTGGAAACAAAAAATTCCTCTTCTTCCCTGTTTAAAAAGGGAACTCTCTTGGTGGATTGCTACCATTACCCTAAATCAAGGGGTACACTTGCAGATCCCTCCACCCAAACAACATCTGTACACAGACGCATCAGACTTAGGCTGGGGGGGGGTTATCCTACACCATGCTAGCAACCAGCACAAAGTTCAGGGGGAGTGATCCATTCAAGAAAGGAAGAACCACATCAACCAAAAAGAGTTAAAGGCCCTATCCTTGGCAATACAAGCCTTTCAAGAGATCCTTCTTCCAGGCACCATGAAGGTCATCACAGACAACATGACAATCCTGTGGTATATAAACAAGCAGGGAGGAATGAAGTCTTACCCTTTCAGCACTCTGGCTATCCAGATATGGTCCCTGGCAGCAGCACTACAAATTCATTTGCAGACACACTGAGCAGAACCATAACACCCTCCCAAGAATGAATGCTTCACAGGGAGGTATTTCAGGATCTAATTCACAGATGAGGTATGCCTCGGGCAGATCTGTTTGCCTCCTCCCAGAACAAACAGATGCCCCACTTCTGCATAAGGCTCTCCCAGCCACAAGCATGGAGGGTAGACACTTTCTTTTTTCATTGGGAGTAAAAACAAAATAAAAACTCCAGCAAAGCTAGAACTTCCACTGAGTGACCTCCAAAACCTCTTGTATCAGAGGCACATGGGATATATGCAAATGATCCTTATGAACATTGGGTGTTTCAGCTCATTAGCTGTTCTAAATGCCTATGACTTGTTTTGTCATTTTACTGGACAATTTCAGGCCAAAAAAGCCAAACCCCACTAGCTGTAGATATGCATATTTCAACCTTGTTATGACCTCGTCAGCACAGCACAAGCAGAGTGTTTGACTAAGCATTAGAAACACAGGGCTGTTATACCCAGCTGATGTCCATTATCATTAGGGTCACTGCAAAAATATCCCAAACAACAAACTAAAACAATGAGTGAGAAGGTCACTGAAAAACCAATCAGTAAAAAAAATGAATGTTCCTTTATGCCTTCCCTCCATTTCCTCTGATTCACAAAGTCTTCCTGAAAATACAGAAGGATAAACCAAAAATCCTGCTGATGATTCCCTTCTGGCCAAGACTGCATTGGTTTCCCCTTTTCTAACTTTTAAGCCCAGGGCGATCACCACAGGTTACCCCACTGCTTTAACCTACTCACACAAGACAGGGGATCCTTTATTCACCCCAACCGGCTCAATCTCAAACTGACACTGTGGGTGATAGAGTTCTGATCCCCTTTAGCCACCAATACTCGGTGGACGTACTCTGTCCTGCAGGAGGCCAGGAAACCAAGTACCAGGAGAAACTACTTATTAAAGTGGAAAATATTCTTCCATTGGTGCCTCAAGAGAAAACAGGACCCATTTCAAGTTTCTGTTCCATTTGACCTTTCCTACCTGTGTGAGTTACTACATTCAGGGCTGACCTGTTCCTCAGTAAAAGTGGACTTGTCTGCTATTTCTGCTTGCCTTCCCTTGACTCCACCTCTAGCTTCCAGGTTGGAAGTCAAGCTGTTTTTGAAAGGGGTCCTTCACATAAGACCTCCTCATAAGCCTATTCCTCCTCATTGGGACCTTAACTTTGTGCTGGAAAAGCTTACTTTGGCCCCTTTTGAGCCAGCCCACTTGTCTTCCCTTAAATTCTGTGCATGGAAAACAGTTTTGCTAGTGGCCCTTACATCTGCCAGGAGGGTCTCTGAGATCCAAGCCTTTATGGCTTCTCCTCCCTATCTTATTTTTCATAAAGATAGGGTTTGTCTCAGAACTAAATGAAGCAGCATAAAGTAGCAAGCTTTCCAACAAACAAGACACCAGGATGAAAAATTCTGAAGCTAACAACTTGAGAATTTTTCACCCTGGAGTCTTGTTTTTTGGAAAGCTTGCTACCTTATGCTGTTTCATTTAGATGCTGTGGAGCTGTGAAGGGGATATGTTTGTGTTTTGTTTTATCTCAGTTCTAACCCATCATTCATGCCTAAAGTAGTTAATGAAATTTCCTTAAACCAGACTATTAACTTACCTGTCTTTTACCCTCAGCCACAGAACTCCTCAGAAAGGACTTTGCATTCCCTGGATGTTCACAGGCAACTGAGGTTCTACTTAGATAAGACAAAACCCATCAAGACAATCTAACCAGCTATGTGTCTCCTTCCATCCTAGAACCTTTGGCAAGGCAGTGTCTAAACACACTATTGCCTCCTGAATTTCTAAGGCTATAGCCTTTTACTATTCCTTTCATGGAAAGTAGTTGAGTTCACCTGTTAAGGCCCATTCCACCAGAGCAGCTTCCTCTTCAGCAGCCTTCTTCAAGGGCCTTGATCACGCTTCTATTCTAAAGGCTGCAACTTGGTCTTCTGTACATACCTTTACCAGACATTACAAATTGGATCTTATCTCCAGATCGTGAGCAGGGTTTGCTAGGTCTATCATGCAGGGTCTCATAGACTCTGCTCCCCATCCTATCTCCCATTCTACTTCCTAGAGAGCTGTAGTACACTCCCTAAGGTAATGAATACTACAACATGAGAACAGAAGGACATAGAATAGTTGTGTAAGAACTTAACATAACCATAGATGTCCTTCTCTTCCATGTTGCAGTATTCAATCCCACCCTCCTACCCCCTATTTTGGACATATTAGTAACACTGTTTTTGTGTGCCTGGGGAGTTTTAGCTTTGTTTTTTTCCTCCTGCTCCTGGGGTCTCTCTCTCTGTATGTAGCAGCCAATTCTGAGTTGGCTACATGCAGATGTCACAGATATAGCCAACGTCAGTTGGTAGGCCCTAAATGCAACGTTGTGCATACCGTTTCTAAGACTTTGGTATACTGGCCGAATGTCCGGTGCTGCAGGCAACAACTCCCTAAGGTTATGAATACTGCAACATGGAAGAGAAGGACATCTATGGTTACAGTAAGTTCTTAAACAACTATTCTTTCTGGTCATAGGCAACTCAATATAGAGACATACAGATGTGTCTTTCACCAGGTTGAACAAGGAGAAGGTCACCATCAGCTGCCAGACAGGTGCCAGGATCCATCAAATCACGCACGCACTCATGTCGCTGAGCAACAAATACAGTTATGACTCTGTCAAAGTACAAGTTGGTGTGAATGACGTCAGATGTACCTCTTTCAACTATGTGAAGAGAGACATGACCACACTTTGGGTGTTCCAGGAAGGTATGTCCCTATCCCTAAGCAGCATTCTACCTTCACCTAGGATGATGCCACAAATTACAGACAAAAAATGATTGAGCTCAGTAATTGGCTTAGTATCTGGTGTCACTCCAGGGGGATCTAGTATCTGTCTGACTGGGAAGACTTGGTCAACAGTCCACGCTGCTTTGCCAGAGATGGTCTTCACCTGACTCCTCAAGGCTGTTGGATACTCTCAAAGATGCTTGCCTCCTCCATAGTGCCTTTTTTAGGTAATGTCCAAACAACAAAACTTCCGACATAAAGAAAGCCACTGAAAGCCAAACTCAAGGTCATGCTGCTTAATGCTAGGAGCCTAAACAGTAAACTGCACTCCCTGGAACCACTCCTCACTTTGGAAGATACTCATGTTAGTGCAGTCACTGATATTGGTTTAAGGCCGCTGAGAGTGCCCTGGCTGTACAAGGCTACAATGCTTTTCACACTTTCAGACCCTGAAGTGAGCGTGAGAGAACCACTGGAGGTGTATTCATTCGGCCATCCTCAACCCCTTTTCCCATTAAATCCAAGTACACCTCGAGACTGGTGAAACAGTACGACTCTGTTGAGCTACTCCAGGTCAAATTAACTTTATGTCAAATACCCTTCCACATCACTGCTAGCCACTGGTCCCCTACCATGAACCAAGAGAAGCACACCACCTACTTGGACTTACTAGGGGCACTCAGTATACAGCCAAACACCTTGGTCATGGGAGAGAGCAACTATCCTTCCATCACTTGGACAACTTACATGAGCACAAACATGATCGCAACTAGGTACCTGGACTTTAATTGAAATGCTCTGGAACAGTTGGTCTGCACCTCCACATGGGGCTCAAATGTACTGGACCTAGTGCTCACCAACTTGGGGGAGGCACTGCACTACCCCTTTTTTAATTTCTCCAAGTCATTTGGGTTTCTAATACTAGGACAAGAATGGACTCCATTCCTAAGTCAAAGTATGATTAAAGTTCATGAAATTAGTGTTGTTTCATTCTTTGATATTAGTCAGAAGTACTCTTTGCAGCACACACAATGTGCCCGGTAATGACTCCTTATGCAATTCGTACAGACTTACATGTATCGGTAACATATCTAAGCATGATTGTACATTCTTTTTCATAAGACCCGTAGCTTCTGCTACTACTGGAACTGTCTGGGTATCTTTCTTCCACATTGCCCTTGTTTCTGCCTGCAAATCCTGATATTTTATGGCTTTGTGTGTGTGTCTCTCTCTCTCTGTACGTAAGACACTGTAGTCACTGGGTGTAGCAGTTTCAATGATCAGTCCTACTTTTGTCTTCTTTTCATGGACTACTATGTCCAGTTTTCTCCCGTCTGCTTTTTGAACTGTTGGTAATGGATGATCCCAGGTGATGAAACTTCATTTGCTGTGATGCTTTGTGGCTCATGTTTCCAGTGATGTTCTTTGTGTTTCACTGTTGCAGTCATCACATTTGGGTTATCTGCTTGACATCAGGCAGTCAAAAGTCAATAAAAACCATGCCTAGAAACCCGATGCCCAGACTGCATGGTAAAACAAATGATAAGAATCAGGATTCTGAAATTTCTGTTTCGATGACCAGGATTTATTGGTGAAACCTTGCATACTCTTAGGGAGCAAAAGCCAGGATTATTCTGATTCTCCCAGAAAACCTGATGGTTCCTGACTCTCACAGTTCCTTTTAAACTGCCAGTTTCATATATTATTACAGGATTTAATGCATTCTGCTGAACAGATTGGAAAACATACTTTGCAATTTGCCAGATCATGTTAAAGCGAAATTACTGGATGCTCTCTTAAATCAGGACTGCCTGTTGGCAACAAAGCAGAAGTTCTTAAAAAGATGGAGGAAAAAGTTAAGTCTAAGCAAACTGATTTCCTACAAGTACAGCCTCCAAGATTTAGCAGGCATTGGCCCTCTAAGAATTGGTCCTTTCCTGCCTCTTCCAGGCCTTCTCAGTCCATACCCAGACCCAGCAGAACACCTAGACTTCAGTCCCAGGGTACGCACAGGACTAAGTGGGGGGCTCCCACTTCCAAATCAGGGAGTAGTAACCCCCCCCCATGGTAAACTGTCTCAATGACTTAACTTTAAAATGTCCAAGCACTTCTCAACTGACTGCTCCTTTAGGGGGAAAGATTGCTCTGCAGACAAAAGACTGGGAACTCATTACCCAGGACAAATGGGTTTTAAATATAGCTTCCCAAGGATACTGATAGGTTCATAGGTAGGTACTAGGCTATTGGCCCTAGGGTCTATACAAGTCTAGCCAAAATGTACCCTGGCTTTTGCCACCCAAGAAAATTATTTTCCTGTGCCCCTGTCAAGTAGAACCACAGAAGTGATCCCTGGGGTGAATTTCCTATTACCCATCCAATCATCAAGATTTTTCTTGAAGAGTGCTAATGAGGAGCTCTGTTTGACATAGTAGGTAGTCTGTTCCAGAGTATGGGAAGTCTCTGGGACAGGAATCTATCCCTCCAGCATGTTCTGTTTATTGTGGTGACAAGGTTTAGGTCCCTAGAGCATGTAGCTCGGAGGGATTGGGATTTCTTTAAGTGGAGCATGTCCAACAGCTCTGGGTTTGACATAGCTTTGTATGTTAGGCAGAGATCGCCTCTGAGTAGGCGATATGCGACAGAGTAAAGCTGGAGTTTTTTTAGAAGGTCTGCGTAAGGCATCTGTTTGAGGCCAGTAATCCTCTTTGTGAGGTATTTTTGCGGCCTTTCCAATTGTTGTAGATGTCTTGTGAGGTACATACCAAAAGGGGCGTTGTACTCTATAATGGGTCTAATGAGTGATGAGTAGAGGGGAACAATGACCTCTTTTTTTCTGGATGAGAAACATTTTGTGATGAGATGAGCCACGTAGAAGGATTTCCTAACCACTTTGGGGATGTGATTATCAAAGGAGAGACTACTGTCCACCTCTGTCCCAAGGTCTCTTATCACACTGTCGGTGTTAAGTAGACTACCGCCTATGTTGTAGTTCATGAGTACAGAATTTTTACCAAAGGGGATGACAATGCACTTTTTGGCATTGAGCTTGAGACCATGTCTTTGACACCAGGCATCTGTCTCAGTGAGGCCCTTTTGTAGGATGTCCACATCGTTAGGAGTTTCAATTATTAGGAGTTTCAATTATGGCTCCTAGTTTGAAGTCATCTGTGAATTTAGTTAGCCAAAGAACGTCTGTGTACTTCAGAGAAGTAGATACCAAACAGGAGAGGACCCAGGACTGAACCCTGTGGTACTCCACCTGTCACTGGTCTGAAGTCTGATTTGGAGTCTGCTACTTTCACAGTGTGGGTTCTTTCAGTAAGCCAGTTGGCAACCCATCTTGTGACATAGGGATTTATACCTAGTTTAGTGAGTTTATCTATAATTCCAGAGTGGGGGATGGTGTTGAACACCTTGGTGAGATCTAGATAGGCTGTGTGAACCACCTTACCCTCATCTATGGCTTTGGTGACTACTTCAAAGAAGTCTATCAGGTTTAGGAGACATGATCTGCCTTTTACAAACCCAAACTGTGTGGGGTCCAGGGTTTGGAGATCTCCAATGTCTTTGTTTATGAGTTCCATGATGATACGTTCCATGGCCTTGCAGATGAGGCTCGTCAGGCTAATGGGGTGGTAGTTCCCAGGGTCTGTTGTGCCCCCCCCCTTTGTGGAGTGGGATAACTGTCGCGGTGCGCCATTCAATGGGCACAAAGCCTGAGGTGAGGCTATGATTGAACATGGTACTTAGGTGGGGTGCCAGTTCATTCTGTAGTTCATGTAGAAGGCAGCCTGGGATATTGTCAGGTCCCATGGATGCTGTGTTCTTGGCTTTGGAGAGTGAAGGTTTTACCTGTGCAGCCATGATTACAGGAACTTTGCATTCTTCCGGTATAAAGATGGGCCCTTTAGGGGGTGAGAGGGGGTAAAGTTAGCACTGAACCTATCTGCCAGGATGTTGGCAATATCAGTTGGTTCTGTATATTTAGTGTCATTGTGCTGTAACTCAGAGCAGATCTGAGTGTTGCCATTGAGATTTTGACATAGCTATAGAATGCTTTGTGGTTGTCTTTAGAATCAGTGGCAATTTTGTTTTCATAACTAGCTTTGGAGGATTTTATGAGGGATCTCAGCTTCTTACTGAGGCTGACCAGGGAGTTCCTCCAATCATGGGATTTTACTCTTTTTTGCAACAGTTTCAGAGTTTGTTTGTGGCAGAAGACCACCAGATTGGCTTCCTTTTTTTGGAGGATAGCATCTTGGTTCTGTTAGGGATAGCACGATCCATGCACTCATGTAAGTGCTTATAAAGTGCATTTGTGTAGGATTCAGCAGTCGTACCTCTATTGTCCATCTGCATGGGTGTCATGAAGTTTGCCACTTCTGTCTTAAGAAGCGTGAAGTTGGCTTTGGAGAAATTTTTTATGGTTGTTTTCCTAATGGGGAGTGGGAGCGGGATGTGGATGTCTAGGGTGATTAGCTTGTGGTCGGATCTGACCGACGAGGAGCTGACCTCTGGTGTGGAACACCGGTCACCCATGTTGGTGATGACCAGGTCTAGGATATTGCTGCCTCTGGTAGGGGTGTAGATACGTTGATCCAAAGCATTGGGATTGATGATTTCCAGAAAACGTTGAGCAAACGAGTTGGTACATGAGTAGTTTTCCCAGTTAATGGTAGGGTAGTTGAAATCACCCATTATTAGAGTGTTGGGTTGTACCTTAATATTTTCCAGTGTATCAAGAAAAGAGGAGTGGGAATCCTGGGGCATGGTGGGGGTCTGTAGCAAGCTACAATCTGGATTGCGGTTTTGCCCAGAGTTAGTTGAACTTGGATAATCTCGGATGCATTATGCTGAGCAACTAGCTTGGAGGTGTGGATATCCATAATGAATATGAACACGCCTCCACCTTTAGTGTTTCGGTCCGGGTTTGGTGGCCGAAAGGTGTGGTATGAATTATAGCCTGGTAATGCAGGGGTGCTCTCTGGAGCTTTGAACCAGGTCTCTGTCACTGCACAGATGTCAATGTTCTCCAGTTTAAGGAGTGCCTCGAGTGAGCGCATTTTGAGGTTTAGACTTCTAGCATTGAGTAGCATTACCCTCAGATTTTGCTTGCTTGTACCTGTTACAGTGGTGAATTTGTCATTTGAACCTTGCCTAAAAAAGGCACTATATGGGGTGGCAAGAGCCTTTGCCAGTATCCGGAATCCCAAGGGCGACAGGTGCAGGCCATCTCTGGCAAAGCAACATGGTCTGTTGTTCATGTCATCCTAGGCAGACAGACACTGGATTCCCTTAGAATGACACCAGAAGCTTAGCCAGTTGTTAAAGTCAATCATTATGTCCTTGTACTGTGGTGTCATTCTGGGTGATGGCAGGATGCTACTCAGGGCTAGGGTCATACCGGCCTGGGCTGCAAGATCAGAGAGCTCCTCCATGTCTCTTTTCATGTAGTGCAGGGAGGTACGTCTCAGGTCATTCCCACTAACATGGACAATGACAGAGTCATATTTGTACTTGTTGTGGAGTGACCTGAGTGTGTGCGTTATGTGGCGGATCCTGGCATGTGACAGGCAGCTGACAGTAACTTTTTCCTTGTTTAGCCTGGTGAGTGGAACATCAGTGTGCCTGACTATAGAGTCACCTATGACTAGAGTGTTGGGTACGTTATGCCTTATGGGCTGTAGTTGAGTGGCACACTGAGTATGTGGGCTATGTGTCATTTGGGTTGTGTTGGGGGGGTGGAGGTTGCTTGCATTTCTGCTTTGGAGGTCTCTGTTGTTTGGGCAGATTAGTACTGAGAGCCTCCGTGAATGTAGATGTGTGTTTTGTGGTTCTGTGTGTGTGTTTTGGTGGTGTAGGTTTTGAGGGACTATGTGATGAGTGTGGTGCGGTGCATGTGTTTGCCTTCTCCACTTGACTGTCTAGGCCAGTCTTTGGTAAAGAGAGCTTTGCTTCCAGTTTGGCTATATAAGTGCTTCTCTCATAGGTCGTAGGAGAGGGTTGTCTGTGTACATGAGGCAATTGCTGCATTGTCCCAAGATGCCCAGATTCATCAGGTAGACAGGAGAAAACACCAGGAGCTGACCTTTAGACATGCCTGAATAGGAGCTTATTTATTAAGTACTAAAAACTCTTTTCCTCTAGACAAGTGAGGAAAGTTGAGTGCTGTAATAATTTGTACCTTATTTAGTGCTTACAATGAGTTCTGAACAAGTGCTGAGATCAAAGAAACAGAGGAGTGCTAAAACTAAAAAGCTGGCTAGTTGCAAGGGAAATTTTGAAAAACAGACTTTATGGCGCCAGGAATAGTTTAACCCCAGTTAAGTGGGGGGGCTTAGGAGCTCACAAACAGTACTGGACAAAGCAAATCCGTATCTGACCTGCCACAGAAAAGGGGGGAAGCAAGCTTAGAATTTTTTTTTCAGTAAAGTGGAAATGGAGAAAGCTGGAACAGAAGTTAATTCAACGTTAAGAATCTGAGTGGGTTGGCCTTCACAAATGTTCTCTGTTAGATTGAGTGAACTAATGACACTAGACTGGGAGGAGTTTCAGATCAAATATACAGTATGGGCGGGCAACTGCAAAGCCACCAAGTATAAGAACACACAACACTAGGGTGGTTGGGAAAAAAATACAGTTCCTAGCTGTAGCCACTAATTGAAAGTTTTAAACAGATCAAGGAGCAGACTCGAGAATGCTTTTAACAGACAAAAATGCACAGAAAAGTTTGGATAGAGCACTCTCAAACAGAAAATACAACTCTCAGTATGAAAAAGCAGTTTACAGTTAAGTAATGTTAAAACAGTTTAAAACAGTACATAAATGCAGTGAAACAATAAAAAAAGCTTTATAACAGTGCAAAAATATAGTAGATCAACTGTATAGCACAATTATAAGCGTTTCAGAAGTGCAATTCAGTGAAATAAGTGTAATGCTCTTGCAATCTTAAGGAATTTCCACTTATGCAATGTAATCCAGAGCCTGACAATACAAGCAGAGCCTTTGTAAGACACAGGGTTTATATAGCAGTAAGAATGGAAGAGTTGGAAGATCAGATTACTACTCAGCCCCTGCTATTACCCAATCACTTGTACTACAGAAGGTCAGGAGGCCTTGTTAGTCTCAATAATAATGAAGACAATCAGCAGAAAATGGCTGCCAGCAACACAAACAAAACTTCCAGCCTACACAACAGGCCTCTATCAAGATTTCACTTCTACACGTTACCAACCTCAAATTGTTGGCCAGAACTACCCCCAAATCAGTGGGCAGAGGCTTAACAGCAAGTATTCTCTCTCTTAAGCATAAAGGCTATTCAAACTGTACCAGAAGAGGAAAAGAGACAAGGATGTTCTTCATCTCACATTGCTGCAGTCCTTACACTTGGGTAGTCCAATATCAAAGTATTAGGTTGACGCCGGTCCAAGACTGACATCAGGACGTCAGGGTATAAATGCGCATGACCTCCTCAGTCTTTTGCCGCATGGTCCGATGCAGAAGCAGCGTTGCTAGAATATTTAAGTTTTTCTTGCCTCAGTGGTTTACCGGATGTCAGAAAAAGTGAATAACTGTATTTCTTGTGGGAAGCAGATACGCATAGAGATCATCATACTTTGTGTATTCCTTGTTTGGGGCCTGAGCACGACGTTGTAGGGTGTCGCTTTGTGCTAGGTTCAATAAGCGCACTATTGGCTAGATTGTGCCAGGTTAGTCTTTGGGAAGCGGTGCAATTATAAGATGCCGTTCAAAGAAGCGCAAAGACAAGGCAGCTAAACCCAGACAAGAAGAGTCGTCCGGTTCTTTAGAGGCCAGTGGAACTGGTTCCCGGAGGCTTCTCTGGAGTCTCAGGGGAGTCTTTGTTATTGCAGGATGTGGCCTCCCAGGAGGCAGGTCAGGCTGAAGGGGCTTCTCAGGTTACTGTACTCCCTCCCTTCCTAAGGTGGTTAGGCCCTCTCCTTCTGTTTCTAAGGCTTCTCCCAGAGGCAGGCCAGGTTTAGCTTCTGTTGGTGTTACTCCTAGTTCTTCTGGTTCTGTGCCCAAGAAGCACATGCTTAAAATGGCAGAAGATTTAATTACTTTGATTAGAGGTTCTTTGCCCCTCCAGATAAGAGGCCTAGGGTGGAACCAGAGTTGGGGAGTTTTGAGCAGCCTTCAGATGTTTCAGAGTCTTGAAGACTTGCAGGAGTATTCTCCTTATTCTGATTCTGATGCAGATGATTCTACCCTTCTGCTTCTCCTCCAGAGGATTTTTCTTTTCAGAGACTCTTCATTCCATGAGGGAACATTTTAAGTGGGAAGGTCAGGACTTCTCTGATTCCAGGAAAAGGCTTAGGAGTTTTACTTTACCCCAGCATAGGCCTTTGGCTATACCTCCTGTTCTGGATGTTGTGGAAGATGTGTTTGCGGAGGCTTCACTTAATCCTGATTCTTTGCCTCCTGCTCCTGTTAAACCGGATAGGTATTATAGGGTGCCTGAGGCTCATAAATATCTTTATAAGAGTCCTAGGGCAGACCCAGAAACTGTTAGTCAGGGACCTAAGGGTGTCAAGGCCTCTGTTGTAAAATCCGGTTCCTCCAGATAAAGAGGCCAGAGCTTTGGATAGATGGGGAAAGAAAGTCTATACTTCTTCCACCTTGGCTATGAGGGCTTTGAATTGCCAGTTTCATATGTTGAAATATCAGAATTATCTACTTTCTCAACTGAAGTCTAAGGTAGATGCTCTGGCGGAAGGCATTGAGTGTAAGGAATTACAAGATTTAGTACATGTCTCTGAACAGGTGGGTAAGCATTCTTTACAATGTGGTTTTGATGCTGTACAGGCCTGGTGGCTGCCACTGGGTCAGTTCTTCTGGTTGAGGGATCAGAATTTATCTGAACATGTTAAGACAAGGATTTTGGATGCTCCTTTACAGTCTGATGTGTTGTTTGGTTCACCTGTTGAGTCAGTCTTGAAGAAAATGGAAGACAAGGCTAAGTCTATGCAGACTGTTAAAGATTTTTTGCAAGTCCAGCCGAATTGGCCTGCTAAGGGGTGGACATACCCTTCTTATGAGTCACAGTCTAGGGGTAGATCTAGACGTGGTAGGGGCAGAGCTCAGAGCTCCTTCAGGCCTAGAACAGGGAGTTCTCCTGCACAATCTTCAGGTGAGGGCAGGGGCCAGTCCTTTCGTAAACAGGCCCAATGATTTCAGCTGCCAGATCCTTCTTGTCTGGCAGCACCTTTGGGAGGAAGGTTGGCACTCTTCAGAGAAAATTGGAGTTTGATTACCCAGGACAGATGGGTATTGGATATCATACACCAAGGTTACAGATTTTATTTCCATACCTTGCCTCCTTTCAAAGGCATGCCGGACGTTCCTCCTCAGCAAAGACTAGAGGCTCAAATTTCTCTGCTGCTCCAAATAGGGGCCATACAACCGTCCCTCTACCAGAAGTGGGCCTAGGATTTTATTCTCGCCTGTTCCTAGTACCAAAGAAGGGGAACACGTGGAGACCAATTTTGGATTTATCTATCCTCAACACTTATCTGGACATTCCCAAGTTCAAAATGTTGACGTTACAACAGCTTTTACCCCTGCTGGGCAAGGATCACTGGATGGTGACTTTGGATCTCAAGGAGGCTTACCTTCATGTTCCTATCAGGCTAAGTTGCAGGAAGTATCTGCTGGGACTTCATCAGTTCTCTGCATTGCCCTTTGGCTTATCTACAGAGTGTTCACGAAGGTTCTGGCTCCAGGGATAGCTTTCTTCAGGCTAAGAGGAATTCAGATCTATCCTTATTTGGACGATTGCCTGATTCTGGCCCAAGGAAAGGACGAACTTCTTCATCATTTGCAATATGTGATAGCAGTGCTAAGATGCCTGGGGTATTCTGTGAATAAAGTCCAGTCTAGTACCCTCTCAGGACATGTGCTTTCTGGGTGTGAGACTGAATACAGCAGCCCAGATGGCTTTTTTGACCCCGGACAAACAAAAGAATCTTTCTCTGTACTTTCATCAATTGTCTCATCAGTCCAGGCTGACTGCAAGGACAGTCCTTCAAGCCTTGGGGTTCATGGCATCTTGTATTCTGGTGCTTCCCAATGCCAAACTGCATATGAGGAAGCTGCAATGGTATCTCAAAAATGTATGGACACAGCACTGCCAAGATTTGGACACTGTCATTCAAATAATACCTTGCATTCAAAAGGAATTTTTGTGGTGGGCTCAGGAATGTCACCTAAACAAGGGACTCTCTGTGACCAGGCCAGAGGCAAGTCAGATTCTAACGACAGATGCCTCGGACAAAGCTTGGGGAGCTCATCTAAATGGAAAGTGGGTACAAGACACGTGGCCTGCCAGACTTCAACATCTACATATCAACTTGAAGGAGATGTTAGCAGTCCAATTTGCATTAATAGCTTTCAAGGATTTACTTCTTCCAGGGCAGGTGTTGATTCTAACAGACAACACAACTGTCATGTGGTACATCAACAAGCAAGGGGGGACACATTCTTATCCTCTATGCAGACAAGCAATGATTTTGTGGGAGACTGCTCTCAGTTTACAACTAAATCTTCAGGCAAGGTTTCTGCCGGGAGCACAGAACTCCTTAGCAGATGTGTTGAGCAGGCAAATTATGGATCCCCACGAGTGGAAATTGGATCCTCGTGTATTTCAGAAATTGACAGTGTCCTGGGGAACTCCAGACATAGATCTGTTCGCTTCTCCACTAAACTACCAGCTGCCAAAGTCTTGCACAAAAAGGTTTCATCACACAGCTTGGAAAGTAGATGCTCTTTCATTCAGCTGGAACAATCTTCATGTGTATGCCTTTCCACCTCTGCCTCTCCTCCCAAAGGTACTCCTGAAGGTCAGACAGGACAAGCCAAAGATGATTTTAATAGCTCCAGATTGGCCTCGACAGCACTGGTACCCATTACTGAGAAGTCTGGTACGGGAGCCTCCATGGCCTTTGCCTTGATTCCACACCTGCTGTCTCAGGAGAACAGTCATTTACTCAATGTCAAGCTTCACTCTCTTCACCTGACAGCCTGGCATATTCTGTTTTAAACCCTGGAGGGTCTCAGCTGCCACAGCAAGTTTTGAATGTTATTTTGGAGGCCAGAAGGCCTAGTACAAGGAAAGTGTGATAAATGGAAGAGATTTTTATTTTGGAGTGCAGCAAAGGATTTTGATGTTTCTAAGCCTAATTTAAGTGTGGCTCTTCAATATCTTACTGAGTTACTGGACAAAGGTTTGTCCTTCTCTTCTATTAAGATTCATGCTGCAGCAATTTCTGCTCACTGTGACTGTGAACCACCATTGTTTTCTCATCCCTTGTTTAAGCAATTCCTTAGAGGGGCAAAGAATATAAGACTGCTTGGGATCTCAATTTTGTGTTGGAGAAACTCACTCTACAACCTTTTGAGCCTGCAGCTACTGCTGAGTTGAAATATTTATCATGGAAGACTGCTTTTGTTGGCCATTACCTCTGAAGGGTTTCTGAATTACAGGCCCTTATGGCAGTTGAGCCTTTCTTAATTTTCCATAAGGATAGGGTATCTTTCGTACTAATCCTTCCTTTATGCCTAAAGTGGTTTCTAGTGTGGCTTTAAACCAAACTATTCATTTGCCTACTTTTTATGCAAACCCCCAAAATAAAGGGGAAAAGATTTTGCACACTTTGGATATACACAGGCAGTTGAGATATTATTTGAACAGAACTAAAGGGTTCAGGCAGTCTCAGCAGTTGTTTGTTTCTTTTGCTTTGGGTTCTCAGGGCAAGCCTGTGTCAAAACAAACTATTTCTAAGTGGATTGGGTTTTGTATTGCTTTCTGTTATTCCCATCATGGCAAGCAGGTTCCAGCTGGGATTAGGCCTCATTCCACTAGGGCTACTGCCACTTCTACAGCTTTTTAAGGGGTGGCAACTAAAGATATTTTGGAGGCAGCTACTTGGAGTTCAGTGCATACTTTCTCTAAGCATTATCACCTTCCACTTTACTCTAAATCTAGGGCTGGTTTTGCCACTGCAATTTTACAGGGCATTTTGGCAGCTCCTACTGCTTTATAGTTTTGCCATCCTCCCTTATCTCTGCTTTGGGATTCTACCCAAGTGTAAGGACTGCAGCAATGTGAGATGAAGAACATAGTACAGTTTTGTACCTACCATAAATGTAGATGTTCAAGATCCACATTGCTGCAGTCCAATTTACCCCCTCCTTCCCTCTGTAGTTAGAGGCGGTTGTGTGGTCTGGGTTGTACATATTGTAAATATTGTATGTTTTGTACATCTGCTTAGTACAGGGGTGGTTGGTTGTTTTGTTGTATTTTGGTTTTTTGACCTTTCTGTTTAGGGTCTTCTGACATCTGGGGCAAGAAAAGACTGAGGATATGACGTCGGTCATGCGCATTTATACCCTGACGTCCTGATGTCAGTCTTGACCTAATACTTTGATATTAGGACATCGGACTACCCAAGTGTAAGGACTGCAGCAATGTGGATCTTCGAACATCTACATTTATGGTAGGTACAAAACTGTACTTTTCTACTCACGACTTTTCCTGGTTCCCAGAAAAGACAACTCATGGTGTCCTATCCTGGACCTGTCTTATCTTAAACACCTTTTTGGTGATTCCAAAATTTAAGATGCTAACTCTTCACCAGTTGCTTCCTATGTTAGGCAAAGATGCCTGGTTGGCAACAGTCAATTTAAAGGAAGCCTACCCACACATCCCAATCAGGGAATCTTGCAGAAGATACCTGCACTTCAAAGCAAGCTACATGCACTATCAGTTCTCTGCACTGTCCTTTGGCTTCTCTACTGCGCCCAGGGTATTCACAAAGTGCCTAGCTCCAGTCATTGCATTTTGCAGGCAAAGAAATATTCAAATATACCCATACCTGGACGATTGTCTAATTCAGGCAGAAAGCCTGGACATACTTTTGAATCATCTGGCATTTGTACAAAACGTGCTAACTTATAAACTAAAAGAAATCACATCTGGTACCCTGTCAATAAATTATATTCTTGGGAGCAAGCTTGAACACAACTTCCCAGATGGCTTTCCTCATGCCAGAGAAACAAATTCATTTGACAACTTACTTCAAACTAATGGCCACAAAAACCCTGCTATCTGCAAGGTAAATACTGCAAGCCTTGGAGTTCATGGCCTCCTGCATTCTACTAATTCCATATGCAAGACTGCATATGAGGAAACTACAGTGGTATCTAAAAAGCCTATGGTGTCAACTTTCTCATGATCTAGAAGCAACGATTCCTATCATACCTTGCCTACGGTTAGAGTTCCTCTGGTGGGCAGAGGCCTGCCACCACAACAAGGGGCTACTATTCACTCTACCCCCTGCCGCTCAAACCCTAACGACAGATGCATCAGACTGTGCATGGGGGGCTCACCTGGCAGGGAAGTGCATTCAGGGCAAATGGAACCCAAGTCTAATGCACCTGCATATCAATCAAAAAGAAATGTTAGCTGTACAGAATGCTCTGACAGCCTTCATTGACCACATTCTTCCAGGACAATTAATGGTAAAGACGGACAACACCACTGTTATGTGGTACATAAACAAGCAGGGGGGTATCCATTCTTACCCCCTCTGCAGACTAGCCATGGCTCTGCGGAACACAGCCTTGAGCTACCAAGTGCATCTACAGGCTCAATTCCTGCCAGGAAAACTAAATACACTGGCAGACGAGCTAAGCAGAAATCTCATGGACCCACACGAGTGGAAACTTGAACCAAAGACTTTCAACATATTGATAAACAAATGGGGGAGCCCAGATATAGACCTGTTTGCTCCCCCCAGAGCTACCAATTGGACAAATTCTGCACAAGGACTCCCCACAAACAAGCTTGGAAAGTGGATGCTCCATCCTTCAGCTGTAAAAATCTATCAGTTTATGCCTTTCCTCCTCTGCCTCTCCTCCCCAAAGTACTACAAAAGATCAAACAGGACAAACCAAGAATGATATTGATTGCACCAGACTGGCCACGCCAACACTGGTACCCCCTTTTGCGCAGTGTGTCACTGCTGGCTCCATGGCACCTGCCTCAGACCCCTACCTTGTTGTCACAGCAGGAGAACCAGATTCTGCACCCTTAGCTTCAAACCGTGAACCTGGCAGCCTGGCTAATTACCTAATCTCTCCATTACCATCCCTCAGTAAACAAGTATTGGATGTCATTTTGGAGGCAAGGAGGCCTAGTACTAGAACATCTTATGCTGAAAAATGTAAAAGATTCTGTGCCTAGAACCAAACTCAAGGGATGGGGCACATCAGTGCCCAACTTACCTCAGATTCTTCAGTACTTAACTGATATGCTTCATAAGGGCCTTTCTGTTTCCTCCATCAAAATTCACACCTCAGCCATTTCAGCTCATTGTAACACAGAACCACCACTCTTCTCTCATCCACTGCTCAAGCAGTTCCTCAGAGGGGCCAAAAACTTAAGACCACCCAGGAGAGCCCCTACTCCAGCCTGGGACCTTATTTTTGTATTGGAAAAACTCACTCTCCCTCCTTTTGAGCCAGCAGCAAGTGCAGATTTAAAATTCCTTTCTTGGAAAACATCCTTCCTTTTAGCAATCACTTCAGTAAGAAGGGTATCCGAATTACAGGCCCTTATGGTAGTGGAGCCTCTCATCATCTTTCATGCGGACAGGGTGTCCCTCAGGACCAATCCCTCCTTCATGCCCAAGGTAGTATCCAGTGTGGCTCTTAATCAGTCCATTAATTTGCCAACCTTCTTTTCTAATCCACAGAACAAAGAGGAACGGATACTGCACTCCTTAGATGTGCACAGACAACTTAGATTTTACTTGGACAGGACTAAACCTCAAAGGAAATCTAAACAACTGCTGGTGGCATTTGCTGCAGGGGCAGAAGGAAAGGCTATTTTAAAACAAACCATTTCTAAATGGATAGGTCATTGTATTCATTTCTGCTATAAGCACCATGGAAAACCTGTTCCACAGGGGATTAGACCCCATTCAACCAGGGCTGCATCTATCTCTACAGCCTTTCTCAGAGGTGTCCCTACCAGGGACATCCTTGAAGCTGCTACCTGGAGTTTTGTACATACTTTCATCAAGCATTACCATTTGCCAATTTTCTCTAAATCCAGAGCTGGCTGTGCCACTGCAGTCTTGCAGAGCCTCATAGCTGGTCCTAATGCTATCTAAATTCCTCATCCCATCTTTAGCTTTGGGAATCTACCCAAATGTGATGACTGCAACAGTAAAACATGAAGAACATAGTACAGTTGTGTACACGTGCCATAAATGTAGATGTTTGAGTGTATTCACTGTTGCTGTCCTGGTTACCCTCCCTCCAGCCCCCTGACTTCTCTTGGCTATACCTCTACTCTCCTTTACTATGCTTAAAGGCTTTTTGGAGTATTGCTTTTGTGTTGGATGTATAACCTTGTATATATATATATATATATATATATATATATATATATATATATATATATATATATATTTAATTGCTTCCCATTAGGGGGGCACCTGACATCTGGGGACAAGAAAAACTGATGTAATGGTGTCGGCTGCATGTTTTATACCCCTGACTGCATGCCATCATGGAAGATGAGACAGCAACTGACGCATGACCCAAGACTTTGATAATCAGGCCGACTGAGGGCTACTGCAAGCAGATAACTTAAATGTGATGACTGTAACAGTGAATACACTCGAACATCTACATTAATGGTAAATGTACACAACTGTACTTTTTTTCATCTACATCAGCATTATAATGTTTGCACAATCCCCGATGCAACAGTCTTGCCACATTATTATGCCTTTAGGTGTACAGCCCTTCTGCCATTAGTATATCAGAACTAGCAACAAGATGTGCAACTGTTTCCAATTCTGTTTTACAAAACCTACATTTGTCTGTTTCTCCCACATGTTCATTGGATTTTGTAAACCAACATATACGTAGTCCACTGTCATGGGCTGCCAATATTAACCTTTCGTCTTTTGGTTTAAATTCACCTCTCCTTTAACATTCCTGCATTTGATCCTGATCAACATGAGGTTGCTCCAAGAGTGTTCTATACTTGCAACTTTATTTATGCATTATCCACATTTCCTGCCTTCTCATCTGATCCTTCACCTTATAATCTTTCTTTTGTTTTTTGGCACATTCAGTTGCTGGCTGATTTTTATCTACTTCTGGTGTGGTTTCCATTCTTGCATGACACACATATGCTTCTGCTAAACTAAGCAAGAAAGTCATCATCTATTCTCCTTATGTTTCAAAACTTGGGTTTTGCGAGGTCAGCAGTTAAGTATGCAGTCCCACAGTGCAGATCTGCACTTGTAATCAGTTTTGAGGAGGCCCATACCTCCTTTAGAATTTGATGAGCATGAATCATCCTTCTTTTTTTTCCTGTCCAAACTATCCAACACCTTTTGAGGCCAGTCAATCACTCTAAAACTATAAGTTAAGACAGGAAGAGCAAATTCGTTTGTAGCTTGGACTTTGTTCCTAGATGTCAACACTGTTTTCAGTATTAATTTACATATTTTAAAATATTCCTTACTAAATTTTATTCACATTTGTTCATGTTTTACTGTTGATTTTTCATCAATTCCCAAATATTTATATACTCCTCCTTGCTCAAGTTGTTTTATACCACATTTCTGTCCCAAACTGATGTTTTCCTAGTGCTGCAGCTTTCCTGTTTAAAATGTTGCTTTTGCACATTTATCAAAACCAAATGGCATTCTTATATCATCTGAAAGAGTTTTGACCACTTGCAGTTGTGCTTTCAGTTCCTTATCTGATGAACTGTGCAGTTTTAAATCATCTAGAAAAAGAAGATAGGTGTTTACACTTTGTTGTGTTCTGGGAGCCGAATTGTAACCATGACCTAATATTTTAAGTAGATAACTTGATGGGTTAAGGGCAAGACAAAAGAGCACTGGTGACAGAGTCTCACCCTGGAATATCCCCCTTTCAATTTTTATTCCTGGAATAATAATTTGCCCTTTATTATGGCTTAACTGCAAAAGTGGTTTGCCACTGTTTCATGGTCACTGGGATGTAATTGATCAGTGTAGGGTGTGTCTCATTCATTTTTAAGCACTGTTTTCGCCATGAATGTGGGATACTGTCAAATGCTTTTTTATAGTCTGTCCATGCCATACTTAGATTCTTCCCCTTTTTACAGTTCTCCATTATGACTTTATTTAACAAAAAATGATCCTTTATTCCATATGACTTTTTTTTATTACCCTTTTATTTTATTGCCATGATTGAGTTTTCTTCTAAATGACTATAAACTGTATCGGCATCAATTCCAGTGTATAGTTTATACGGTGTTGGAAAGCATGTTATTGGTCTATAGCTTTTAGGATGGCTTGCAGGTTTGCTCTTAATTAGGAGTATTGTTTTTCTTGTTGTTAACCAGGCTAGTGTCTGTCTGGGGTGTGAATATAACTAGTTCCTACGCATGGCTAAATCTTCATGTAAAGATGTTAATACTTTTAGCCAGAAGTTAGGTACTGCATGTGGGTCTGGGGGTTACCGATTAGGATCTTTTCTTAACTTTGTTTCAATCTCTCTGGCTGTTACTTCATTCCATTTCATATGTTGTACCTTTGAACTTCTTATTCTTTCTTTTACTTGTTCTTTCCATTTAGCATCTTTGTTATGTTCCACAGGATCTTCAGATATTTCTCCAACATATATCTATTTCTGCAGTGTTTCAATTCCTTTTGCCTTGTTTTCCAATTCTCTATAAAACTTTTTCGGGTCATCAATAAATACTTACTTTGTACTTTTCCTTTATATTTATCTGCATGTCTTCAAAGTTTTTTTTGCCTGGGCTGATTGCACAATAGAACCATATCTGTTCTGATATTGCCTGTTGCTGTTAATATCTTTGAGTATTTTTGTTAATCGGTTCCCTACTCTATACTCGTCTAATAGTGACACTTCTTGTCTTAATTGCTTTATAGTTTTCTCTGTTGGATAATTCCATGATAGCATTTGATTTCTTCCCTTCCTTTCTGTTACTACCCTGTGCTTTTGTGGTAAGACTCTATCTGTTATTAGTTTAGTTTCACAGTACTTTATCCTATTTACTTACATTATATCTTCATGAATCTGTATGGACAGTCCTAATTACTGTGTTCATTTGTTTTATCAAACTTTAAACTTTTGGGGTTTTATTGACTTTCTGTAGTCTGTTTCTTTCATTGATCTTAATAAGTCTGTCCATCTGTATTAAATCAAGCAACTCTTTTCTTAGATCATTTTCTTCTAAACTGAAGGCAACATTGTTTGTTCTCCATTTCCTGCAGGCATTCTGTAGAAAGTTCCAGAGCATCTTCCTATGCTACATTATCTTCAGTTTCATCCTTCGTCATCCATTGCTCTTTCATATGGAAACTCACTGGCTTATCACTCCACAACATTAACTGTGTCAGAGATGCCACAGTTTATTGTTCCTTCTCTTGCTGTGCAACTCCAACTGAACATTTGTACTGGTTTCCTCCTATGGAAGGCTCCAAAGTATCTTCATATGGCAGCTGATCAGATGTTTCCCACTCCAGTGGTTTCTCAATTTGAGGGATCCATTGCTTTATCCTGCTGTGGTTTCTCAATTTGAGGGATCCATTGCTTTATCCTGCTGTGATGTTATCTGAATTAGATTTTCTACACTAAATCATTTACTTTGCAGATAATGCATGAACTCGGTTTCTGTTTCTTTAACTTCTGCATTACTAATCTACTTTTCCTCTTTGTTTTCTTATTTTTTTGTATTGTAAAGTTTTCTATGTTCAGATGCCTTTGCATGTATTTTTCTTCAAATATCTTTTGTCTTTCTGTTTTTGTATCGATCAGTTTTGCTTTCTCCTTTGCATAGATATTGCACCATATTAAACCTCTCTTTCTTTCCCATGTCTATATTTCTTCTTCAGATGTCTCCTGCTCCTCTTCTGTCCCCTTACTTTAGGGACTAGTTGTTCCATCATACTGTGATAAAACCTGTGCTGGACCTTCTACAGTAAATCCTTCACTATGCAAATATTCCATTACTTCAACAATTTTTTTAACTTCTGCATTAATACTCTTCTGTACTACGTTCCCTGTTTGGGATCTTAATTTTTTATTGTGAAATTTTCCATATTTGGATGCCTTTGCCTGTATTTCTCTTTGAATATCTTTGCGACTCCTTTTTTGTTGATTAATTTGGCTTTCTTCTTTGCAAAAATATTGCACCATATCAGATTTACAAACTTGAAAACGAACATGGTATTCCTGTAGGCAGAAAAACCAAAGTGCGCCAAAAGTAAAAAAACAAGTTTAATGGTAAGCACTTTCACTGTTAACAGCTTCATCAGACATCTCCATCAAAGAAAGCTGTCCATTTATATTCAAAATAAGCAGTCAACATAAAAAAAAATCAACTAATTAAAACATGAAACTGCCTCCCCCTCACCCTGCCACCCAAATCCCCCCGCTCACCCTCCTCCTCCCCCCTGTTCTCCCTTAAACCTGTCTCCACCAACGCTATAAAAAGACTACTCCAAAAGCTAAAACCAAGCAGCAATGCCCCTGACAACCTTCCAGCAAATTTCCTTCAACTATCAGCCGAATCAATTGCCTATCCCATATCCATTCTCATAAATAGATCCATTCAGGAATCCTGTATACCAACCATCTGGCGACATGCATTCATAATCCCTCTCCACAAAGGCGGTAAGAACACTGACACTACCAACTTCAGACCCATAGCTTTACTGTCACCTCTCTCCAAAATTCTAGAAAAAAACATCCACTCCCAGCTCATGCCCTACCTAATCCAGCACAAACTCCTCTCTCCCACCCAACACGGCTTCTACTCTGGCCACAGCACCATGACAGCCCTCCTTTCCTTCCTTGAAACAGTCAACCTAGCACATGATAGTGGCAAATACGTATATTTCCTATTTCTTGACCTCTCAAAGGCATTCGACACAATCTCTCATTCCCTACTCCTGTCCCACCTCTCTCACTTGCACCTACATCCCTCAACCTTAGCCTGGTTTTCCAGCTACCTTTCCATGCACCAACAGGCTGTGCAATGGAAAGAATCAACCTCCCCTTTCTTACCTACACCCACAGAAGTTCCTCAAGGATCGGTACTGGGCCCACTCCTCTTTAACATATTCATCAACAACTTCCACCATTCCATCCCTGGCGCCCCAGTCATCCAATACGCTGATGACTCCACCATCATCTGCTTAGCCTCCTGCCCCTCCAAACTTCTACTCAATACCTAAATAGCTTTCTCGAAAACAGAATCATGGATGCAATCCCATCACCTAGCCCTAAATGCTAACAAAACAAAACTAATGATTTTCACTCCCACCAAAACCTCCTAATTCAACAGAGACCAATTTTCCATCAAAAGCCACTATAACACTCCTCTAGAAATCATCCCCAGTACCAAGCTACTTGTCATTACCAATTCATGAAAACCTAAAATCCGACTCCCCCATCCTCTCTGCAATCAAAAAACCCACCAGAAAATCGGTCTCCCCTACAGACATAACAGCTACCTTACTCCCTCCTCCCGTCAAACCCTTGCATCTACCTTCCTTCTCCCCTCTCTCTTGTACGGTGCTACCCTATTCTCCAACCTACAACTTGGCCTCCATTCCAAATTCGAAGCTTGTTACAACAAAATCTGTAAATTTGCAACCAATTCTAAGAACTCTTCCTATCATTGCCACTCCCTACATTGGCTAGAACTTCACAACCACCTAAAATACCTACAACTTACAACAGCCCACAAACTCATCTTCAAACCAACAGAATGCCCCTCTCTTGCCTAATCTCTAACACCTTACACACCTAGCCACACCCTGAGATCCAAAGGCCAAAACCTCCAACATGTACACAAACCCCTACACCCACCTGGCCAACTATTACTATCCTATACCATAGCCAAACTGTGGAACGCTCTCCCCCCACCACTACATAACATACCAAACCACAACAACTTCAAATCCATGCTTCTCTCCCATCTGTCCTCCAAATGGGAATGTCCTTCACATGCTCTCCACCTAAAACACCCACACCACTAACTTCACACCTAAATCATCTTTTCTTTGCCAAATTTAACAAAATGTCATAGGTCTTTCTCTGTACATCTTTCCAAAATTTTGCATGTGAGCCTCTGGCCTATCTTACTCATATTACCACACTGACATCCTTGCAAAGCAGTGTATATACTATTGTAGTACTGTTATTCCTGCACAGACTAATAACATTTATAACTCACGTTATCTATTAGTAATGTGGCAACTTTCTGTAATTCTGTCTTTTGTATGTTTGTAAGTTTGCAAATTTCTGTATTTTATATTTTGTGATGTTGCAAATTTCTGCATTTTATACTGTGTACCGGAGCTTTTCTTCTTCTGTCTCCACTGAAAATGGGCCACAAGCCCAGCTGGACTAACCCAGTTAACAAACAATGATAAATAAATAAATAAATAAATAATTCTTAAAGTGCCAACACTTAAAACAACCATCTATATGCATAGAAACGAATGCTCTGGCTAAGCATGTGTGGTCTAATAGTGATCAACATCATTATGTTTTTTGTACTAGAGATTGTTGCTGAGAGTGTAAGGGGAGGTGACATTAAGAATAAGACAGAGGCCTGTGAACAGAAATGGATTCTGTTCTTTAGGGCAGATCACACACCCCTGGTATTAATGATATGGTTTCATTAAAACCTTTTTTTTAAAACAGAAACATTTGAAACATTAAAGTTTTGAGTTTGTGTATGTTTTTATATGTATATTTGTTTATATATTAAACTATGTATATAGATGGTTGTTTTAAGTGTTGGCACTTTAAGAATGAGTTTCATGTTTTAATTAGTTGATTTTTTTATGTTGATTGGTTATTTTGAATATAACTGGATAGCTTTATTTGATGGAGATGTCTGGTGAATATAACTGGCTAGCTTTCTTTGATGGAGATGTGTGATGAACCTGTTGCTAACCATGAAAGCGCTTACCATTAAACTTGTTTTTTACTTTTAGTGCACTTTAGTTTTTCTGTCACCAGGAATACGTTGCTTTTTTTAGTTTGTACATTTGTTTTACTTCAGTGGTGTTTTGTTTTGTTATCCCTGCATTTTTGGTTTTTACCATATCTGATCTCTCTTTCCTACATCCATATTTCCTTTTTATACCTTTCAGAAGTCTCTAGATTTTGTTCTTTATATTTTCACGCTTACTCAGTTGCTTCTTTTTCCAAAAGGCTCAAGGTTTATTGGGCTAAATAGTGTTTTTCATAATTTTCTTGTATTCATCCATCCACAACCCCTTTTACAATATTAATGAACACACATTTTTATTTGACACTTCTGACAGTATTTCTTGTGGAAGTATTTTTTATTTTCCTCTAATTTCTCTCTATTTTTAAACACCTTTATTGAATTATCACTTGCGACATTGGGAAATTTACATTTATACAAAAGTAATGAAACTGTAATAACAAATGAACATTAACAAACATTATACTTCACTCTTAATTTCTCTCAATCTTTTGGTATATCTTCTGCCTAGAAATTCTGTGCTTCTTGCATATTATTAGCACTATATAATTTCTTTCATGTTAAGTTGTCAATCTCGCCTTCATTCTTGCTGGATGGGGGGGGGCTCGACTAAACTAAAAGATCGACCCTATCTCTGGAACCCCCTCTCTTTTACCTTGTTCTGAGGCCCCTGGCCCCCTCCACCCCTCCCTTATATTATTAGTGTTGTGTGGGGGGGGTGTGTTGTGTGTGTCTTTTATTAAAGTATTTTATTTTTTTTTATTTTTTTTTTCTGAGAGAGAGTGTTGTGTGTGTAGTGTGACTTGTGCTGTCAGAAAATGTCTCTGACACTGTCACACACTTCTGTGTGGTGCCTACTGTTTGCTTGCAGGACTCTTGTTTTTTGTTTTTTTGTTTGTTTAGCTTCTGAGGTCTCTCCTGACCCTGCAGGATCCTCTGAGGATGTCTCCTTTGCTGACATCCTTTTCCAGAGACCATCCAAATTTATTACTGCCCCCAAAGACAAAGAGTTTTTATCCAAAGGTGTCCTGTGATGCCATGGGTGGTGGCTTGGTTCCTGTCCATCCTCCTAATAAGAATCTAGGACCATGGACAGGTACAGCGTCTCCAAAGAGATTTACTCATATGGGTGGGTGAACTGATGAAGATCCTACAGCTGAGGGTTCAAAGACACAATGAAACTCCAGTTACCAGCCCTACTAAATCGGCTGGTCTCATACGCGCCAGAGATGGGGGTGAGCCCCCTTTGATGGATCATCATTGTTTGGTCCACAGGTGAAAGGATACATTGACCAGTGCTCCGGGCAGTTTGGGGAGGTTATCACTGTACCCCCAAAAGCCTGGCTTTCCTTATTCAGACAAATGGGTACAGAGTCGATCATCCCGGAGGGTTACAAAATTCCCTCATTTTCATTCAAACAAAAGAAAGATCCCAGACGTTCCGGATGGTCACGCTACAGTCCATTCTACCCTTCTTGGGTCAGGATAATTTCAGGCTGGGAGCCAGTCACTACCAATTCAGGGCCCTGCCTTTACATCAGCTTCTCCTATCCAGGGACTTCACCATTCAATCTTGTCAAACTCTAGATACACAGACCCTTTCAGCCAGACTCACAGAGCAGAGGGTGTTAGACACATTAAACAAGTGTCCCCTTCTTACAATGTGTCAAGTCAAAAGCCAGACTGGTGTTGAAGGTACTAGGACGATCCTCCAATGGATGCTTTTACTCAAATGTCCTTTCAAAAACTCCAATCCCCCCCCATACCATATTGACTCAAGCAGCATGCAGAATCAACTGTCTTGGTGGATCAGTTGCCACATTGACAACAGATGCCTCCCTGATGGGTGGGGGCATTATCGAGTGCCTTGCACATAAATAAATGTCTTAGAGATTAGAGCTTTTTTTTTAAGTTGCCCCTTCACGACTCTCCAATGATAGCAACGCATTTCCCGGAATCCCACGTTATTATTGACAAATTGATCTTCATCATTACCTTTTGGAGCAGCCTTGGCATCTGGACCAGTACCAGAGATCTTACCACATCAATATCTCTGTCTTCTCTAAACCTCACAGCGAGTTTCTCAATATCTCGATCGGTCCGAGATATTTTGATAACCTCTCATTATTTGGGCATCATCGAAAAACATAGATCCCTTTACTGCACCTATCCAGTCTATTTTAGACTTTCTAGCAGAACTCTTTCATTTAGGATCTTCTGCATCAACCATTAGAGTTCAATTGGCTGCCATATCAAATTTTCATGTTGGTGTCTCAGAATCCAGCATCATGGCTCACAAACTCTGTAAAGCATTCTTAAGGTGTATTTTCTCTCAACAAACCTCATCAAAGACCCCCCCCTTCGGGATTTGAACATGGTTCTGTATCCGAACTCCATGCTCTGTGCAGTCGTCCTCCTTACTTAGTTTTTCACAAAGACACCTAACTATTCAAATAGTTCAGAACAAAAGCTGCATTTTGGATGTTCATCGCCAACTGAGATATTACTTAGACAGGACTAAACAATTCAGGAAATCTGATCAATTGTTTCTGTCTATGCAGAAGGGTAAATTGGCCTTCCCAGTCACTAAAGTATCCCCTTCTAGATGATGCTTCTTCTACAATTACCTTCATGAGATCAGACATCAAAAAAAAAACCCTCCCCTCCTAGAGCTTCAACACAGACATTAGACACATCATCCGCTTCCTTTCAGGAGGAGGACAGATAGATTCAATTTTCAGCAGCAGCAGCCACTGGGGTTCCTCCTCTCTTTTTTTCACATTACAACATTTGGACCGGTTTCCGATTGACAACTTAACATTAAGAAGTTATGTACCTACCATATTCCCATGTTAGTTGTCCAAGCCTGGACAGACCGACCCGAATTCTTTGTTGTTTTTCTTCCTAGTTGTTGTACCCACACATTCTCCCACCTCTTCTATCTTTACTGAGATCTGCCATTCTATGGAGACTAGGATTGCTTGGTATAGCTATCAAACAAGATCTGAAAGAAGGCAAGAAGAAGACAACTAACATGGAACGTCATGGTAGGTACATAACTTCTTATTATCCTCAATAGTCCATTTTGTCATATTTATGGCTCTTCTTTAGCCTATCAGTTCTTGTGATTTTGTGGACTGCTGCTTCCTTCTACAACTGGGGGGTGGGGCTTCCTCCCCCTGGGCTTGGCCTAGCCCCATTGTAGGAATGTTTCTGTTTCTTCTTCAGATGTCTTCTGCTCCTCTTCTTTCTCTTCTTCAGATGTCTTCTGCTCCTCTTCTTTCTCCTTACTTTGGGGACTAGTTGTTCCATCATACTGTGATAAAACCTGTGCGGGACTTTCTACAGTAAATCCTTCACTGTGCAAATATTCCTTTACTTCAACTTCAAGTTTTTAACTTCTGCTTTACTAATCTTCTGTTCTACATTCCCTCTTTGTGATCGTAATTTTTTATTGTGAAAATTTCCATACTTGATGCCTTTGCCTGTATTTCTCTTTGAATATCTGTGCAACTGCCTTTTTGTTGATTAATTTGGCTTTCTTCTTTGCATAAATATTACACCATATCAGATGTCTCTTTCTTTCCCCATGTCCATATTTATTTTTATACCTTTCAAAAGTCTCTAAATTTTGTTCTTTATATTTTCACGCTTACTCAGTTGCTTCTTTTTCCAAAGGGCTCAAGGTTTATTGGGCTATATAGTGTTTTTCATAATTTTGTTGTATTCATCCATCCACAACCCCTTTTCCCGTATTAATGAGTATTTTTTCTTTTCCTCTAATTTTTCTCTTGTTTTTTAAACACTTTTATTGAATTATCACTTATGACATTGGCAAATTTACAGTTATACAAAATAATCAAACTGTATTTATAAATGAACATTAACAAACGTTATACTTCACTCCTATAATTTCTCTCTCAATATTTTTGTATACCTTGTGTCTGGAAATACTGGGCTTCTTGCATAATAGTAGCAATACCTAATTTCTTTCTTATCTTCAATAGTCCACTCTGTCGTCTTTATGGCTCTTCTTTAGCCTATCAGTTTTTGTGATTTTGTGGACTGCTACTTCCTTCTACAACTGGAAGGGGGGCATCCTCCCCCTGGGCCAGGTCTAGCCCCATTGTAGGAATGTTTCTGTTCCTTGAGTATTCTGCACTGTCATTTTTTTTCCAATCTTGGTACCAGTGCACCTACCAGGATTTGGCACTTTTTTTATTCTTGGTTTTGTGCACCCAGCTATCTTTCATTTTTTTACTTACTTCTGTCCATGATATATACTATATAAAATACAGTCTATATATCAGTGTCATGTTGTTGAAATTTTGTGAGAAACAAGGTCCACCTTGTGAAGGCACTCTGAATTCAATTCCAGCAATACTACTCTCCTTTGCTTTCAGACTTGTCATCTCTCCATGTGGACCCCCTTTGTGTTGCCCTCCCTGGTAAGGTCAGTCCATAAATCTGGCTCATTTGAAGTGAAGATCAAACCTGACACCCCCGCAGGTGTAAAAAAAGATAAAACATTTCTCCAAAGCAAACTATTGCCTACTAAGTTTCCCAGAATCATAACTAATCTCACATTTATTTACCTCTCCCTTTAAGTCTAATCTTTTCCACCTACTAATATGAGTAACTAAAGAATGACCATCTAGGCCTACCTTATGGAGATACTTACCTTATAATGACATTGACTCAATGTACTTAACATTCACTCCTAAGTTGTATTATTGATCTATATGCTTGACCTTTACTCTCATACCTTTTTTATAATAGATCCCGCAGAGCAAATCTTTATCAGTATTAACTTTTAGTAATGTATTAAAAATTATTGTTATTGATTTGATTCTTAGAATATTTTATTGTAATATATTTTATGTACATTTAACTCTCTTTGTTTTGTATTGTAATTAAAGTAGTTGCTAATATTTAGCTTCTACCTTTCCTTAATTATAACTGCATACCTCTTATGTAATCTAAGCAATGTACTGAACCAGTACTTAGTTTATTTAACTGTGACTGACTTTTCTATTGTATGTATGTGATTATGTGGACCTTTTCTCCCTGGCCATCCACTGAAAATAAGCTCACATCGGCCCAGTGGACTTTCCTGGTAAATAAATGCAAATAAATAAATAAGAGATGGTATAAAATGTTTCAAAGCTCCTGTCAACATAGCCAATAATGACTCCTATGCAGAGGAATACACAAATACCCTATACAGCCACTTAAAGAAATGCATTGACTTGGCTGTATCACACAGAACAAAATCATTTTTTTTCTGAAAAAACAAGCCACCCTGGTGGACTGTAAGTATAAACAAGCTATACAACATAAGAAAGAAACTGATACCTAAGAACAGGAGGGAATTTTTTCAGCAGAGGAAGAATACCCTCGAACATGTTGAACAAGCAAATCAGATGTCTTGTTAAGTGATTAGAGGCTAGCTACAATTCTAAATTAGCATCCCTAGCTAAAGACAATCATAAGGCATGCTTTATCTACGTCAGAACCTTAAAGGGAATGCCAATCTGTGCGCCAAACATATAGTGGATGATACCACTCACACTAAACCTGAGGAAATTGCCACCCTGTTAGCTTCCAGATTTGGCATTCATTTTATCCCCATGTCTACACCAGACATATCCTAGAGCATTGCTGACACCAGTCCTCTACTGAGTATCTCCAAGGAATAGGTCATACAAGCACTCTCCAAGGCCAAAAACATGATCTCTGTAGGACCAGATAACATCCCAGGCTGCCTACTAAACAATCTAAAACAAGACATAGCAGAACCACTCAGCACCCTCTTTAACCGTAGCCTGAGAACTGGCTTTGTCCCAGCAGAGTGGAGAACAGCAACTGTAATCCCCTTGTACAAAGGGGGTCCATCACCTGACTCTGGGAACTATTGGCCCATAAGTCTAACCAGCCTTGTCTCCTAGGCCATGGAAAGAATACTCATGGACCTTTTCCAGAAGGACATAGGTGACCTTCAGACCCTTGACCCAATCCAGTTTGGTTTTGTCAAGGGTAGATCTTGCTCATTAAACCTAGTGGAATTCTTTGAGAATGTCAACAAAGCCCTGGATGAGGGCAGACCAGTACATACCGCCTATCTTGATCTAGCCAAGGCCTTTGACACAGTTATCTTAGAGAACTGCCCCAGCTGGGGATTAACCCATACATTACTAGATGGGTAGCAAACGGGCTCACTGACAGAATGCACATTGTCAAAGTTGAGGAGTCCACCTTCACCAGTAGAGCTATCTGTGGGGTACCACAAGGATCTGTACTGAGCCCTCTCCTGTTTGGAATCTGTTTCTCTGAAGTCCAGGCCAAGGTAGATGGCCTGTGGCTTACCAAGTTTGCAGATGTCTGTAAACTGGATGCAGTCATAGAGTCCCCCAACGATGTTAACATATTATAGAAAGGTCTGACACAGAAAAATGATTGGTGCCAAATTCATGGACTAAAACTTAATGCAAAAAATGCCTCATTATCCCCTTTGGCAAAGAAAGTAGCCCTGCTAATTGTGATATAGATAGCACCCCTCTAAGCTAAAACTCAGTAGTGCGAGACTTGGGGTTGATAGCATTCTAAATTTCGATCACTATGTGTCTGTAGTAGTAAGAAAAACATTCTTTATTGCACATCTCATAAATAAGGGCATCACATCCAAGACCTGGAAGGTTATAAATCCACTGTACTTGACCCTTATCAGACCACTAATTGAGTACCATGCTCCCTTCTGTATTTACCTCAGCAGACACCTTCAGTAACTGGAGAGACCACAGAGGTTTCTAACCAAGACAATCCAGGGCCTCCAAAACATGACATACGTGGAAAGATTGAAAGCCCTGTCACTGTACTCTGTGTCATACAGGCTGCTGAGAGGCAACCTGTACATGGCCTACAGAGCAGTCTCAGACCCTTCCCTAATGGAAATGCTGCACATCCGCAAATTAAATGGGGCAAGAATAACTCATTCCAGGGATATCATCCTAGCCTGTGACATTAACAGAACATGCTGCAGAAACAGATACATCTCTTAGCGATTGCCACTCCTCCGGAATAAGCTCCCACTCCATGTGGAGCAGAGCTCCTCAATAGCTCTGTTCAAGCACAACCTTGACAGCTGGAAGGGTGACTGTAAATTCATCCCAGGGGTTGCACCTGTGTCCATCATGGACAGGGGCAGTAGGTGCTGATCACAGAGTCTCTCTGTTAAAAACGACCGTCAAACTGTGATCAATAAGGGTACTCTGATTATTACCTAGCTAGACTTTTAAAGGCCCTAGGACCTTTAGCCTAGTAGCTTCCTATAAACCTATAAACTGTAGTGCAACATAAGAGAGTGCAGCATTCCTGGGTGTGTCATCCTTTGGATGAGACTTTAAACCCAGGCACCATCCAACTGAGTTGGTGGCAGCTGAGATGGATATAAAAGATCCCACATCGCTTGTTAAAGAGATCAAGGGAAATTTCCTGCTGACCTGGCTAAATTTCCCTTAGTAGTAGTGATACCACCTCAGGTCTCCTGAGGAGTGTTTACTAGCCTAGTGGCACTAATTCGGTCAACAAAGGAAAAAAAAATGTGCAAATCTCTGTATGACCAAATGGATTGATGTACAAATTTTTAAATGTTAAGCAAAATGGTTTTGTGTGATTTGTTGAATTTTATCACGTCTGCACATTCAGTGCATCTGTGGATGTGTATTGTAGTTCTGATGAAACGTAACAGATAGATGGAAGAGCTTAACTGAATAAATTGCGTTTTTGAAATTTTGCTGCTCTTTTCTTCAGCCATAACTTTGTGTTGTTTCATCGTTGTATATTTTTTGTGTTGGTATTCATATCTTAGTTTTAAAATGTGTTCAATGTCGTTGAAAAAGTAATAGAAATGATACATTAACATAAATCAGGAAGAATGTAGAAGTAAGTATTTTCATTGGTTCTTTTATAAGTCACAAGTTTACTGTTATTTAAAAGTCCAAAAAAGTAAAACCATAATTCTCTTAAATTTAATATGCAAATATTCTGTTGCCTGTTAAAAGCTGTGTTGTTTGGTACCAAAGGTTGAAATCGTCAGTAAATAATAATGATGTAACTTGTTGAACTGTTTTGTCATTATCATTGCTCTTTCCACATTATAGATGAGGGTTTTAATTTTAATGAATGAAAATGCTAATCATCCCTTGTACTATCATGACATCATGAAGTAAAATTATTTGTTTCTAGCTCAATTATTAATAACCAAAGAAGACAAAGAAAAGACAAGAAGGAAAAAGCTGAAGCAGATGCGTGTTAAGTATGGTTTAGAGGTGAGTTCTGCATAGTACAAGCATTACTTTTTGTTAGTGTTGCAATGTGAATGTTTAGTTAAATGCTGTCCCTCCTACATGTCTGCAATTTTCCGTCAGTCTGCTGTCTTGATCAGTAAATCTGCTGCAGTTACAAAAATGTGTTGTAAAGAAGTTTCACATTTTATTTAACAGAGCAGTGATTATGAAGAAAGCAAGTCCTTGAAGAATCCAAAATACCAGGACAGAGCAGGAGCACGTCGAGAGACATTTGGAAGTGAAGGAGTTTTTCAGAGGGATGATGCTCCAGCTTCTGTCCATGTGTAAGTACTGTCTTTAAATCCCTGACTGTATGGCTGCATAATCTTTAAATCCCAGACAGTATGGCTGCATAATCTTTAAATCCCTGACTGTATGGCTGCACGATCTTTAAATCCCTGACTGTGTGGCTGGCATCTTTGGCAGAGGTTACAAAAGACTTGCTCCAGTGTAAGACTTATCTGTAAGTAAGTCTCATATACTGAAAGCACTTTCTTTTAGAATCTGTTTTTTGCATCAAATGTAGCTAAATTATATTCTGTAATTTGCTACGTTATGAGAATTATAATAATGCTGAGTCACATGAATTTTTTTCAAGATGGTCAAACAGAAACAAAATTACTTCCTGCTGCAAGGGTCTTACTGCATTTTGCTGAACTGGGGAGGGGCTAGAGACCAGCATTTCTATTTAAAGGGGAAAAAAAACATTCCAGGTTTTTCAAGAGAAGTCTGCCTAAATCAACGCCTGCCACAGAACAGACTGTAAAAGGTGGATATCTTGGCTTATTTTCCTTTTATTGTTTTTTGTGTTATTAGTCAATTGCAGTATTTATATTTAGTGCAATGTTTAAAGTATTAATTCTGGGTTAGGAGAGAACAAAATTGTCTCTCTGAGCAACAGGATTTAGAAGCTAATTACACGTGGACTGAGGGATGAAATGGAGACCATCATTTCTTTTTAAAGGAAGGAAAACATCCCAACATTTTCAAGAGAATTCCTTTGGCCCTCTAGTTGTCTACACCTTGTGCTTCTTGAATCACAGAGAACATCTTCCTATCTTCCAGGGAGCTTCACTTTAAGATCCCCTGACCTAGCTGGTATAATTTTTGAGAGCTTGCAAGAGTAACCTGCAATCTGAATGCCTCTAACCAAACTTGTGGAAAGTAATCCCATTTCACAAACCCGCTAACTCATTTGGTGCCAGTAACAGCAGACATGGCGGTCTTAGGATGGGGTGGTATTATGAGAGACAAATGTCCAAGATGTCTGCCTACATACTGACCAGGGGTGCACATCAGCATACCATGGATGAGGGCAGATTTTTCTGACCCTTCAAACCTTACATAGGACTTCTGCCTCACTGTGAGATATCCATTGACTGGGACAGTATGGTAGTGGCATGGTGCATCGTTATGCAGGGAGAGACCCTATTCTTACCTCTTTTCTGAAGAAATATGAGAAATTGGGAAGGGCTGCGTTGTCTAGTTTACTTTCTAGTAACCGACCACATCCTAGTGGAAGCCAGTTCATTTGTGCACAGGCTCAGCCATTGTCTGCTGATGCCCCACAAGTGGTCCCTACAGTCTTTGGTGATGAAGAAACTTTTTTGTCAGTGTTTTTTTTCTCTAATCCTTCCACTAGTAAACTTCCCAGGGATTCTGTTATCCAAGAATGGCCCCCTTTGTTCATTATTTTCTCCATATATTTTGATGATGCAGTTCATACAGAAAGCCATGCAGTGGAAGTCAAAGGTTATTGTTGTATTGCCATCTTGAACTTGACAGGTATATTTTCTCCTAGTACTGTCTCACTTGTTGGACCATCCAATTCCACTGCTACCTCCCAGGGCCCTTATGTCTCACCCACCATGCAGATATTCATTTCCTTCAGCTAGTCATGCTGTTTTTTCACTCCTGTTATGGCTAGCAACCCCGTTTTCTTTCTAGAGTTGTACATATTCATAGAATTCATAAGAGTTTCACTGCAGTTTCATGTCTATTTACACCTTGCCAGTACCTACCCACAGTGTGTACCCCACTTTCTCCAGGAAGGCTAGTCCAGTCAATCTCAGGGTACATTTGTTGATACTCATATATAATCATCCATGTATCATTCGAAGGATGATAATGTATCGTGCTGCTTAAACTGCAGGACAAGATTGTTCTGAGGTAAGGGAAGGAACCACTGCAGGGTGAATCTTTTTCTTTATTTGTTGGTAAGATTTAGGTCCCTAGTTCTGCTGTTTGTGGAGCTAGTAGAATGGCATGGCATGGAAGGGAAGACAGACAGTTTCATCCTCTCAGAAACCAAACACTTGTAAGGCATTTAAAGCTAAGGGCATAGGTCTCAACCTGTTAAGAAGCCAATGTGGAACACAGACCCTAACAGTGTGTGACAAATGGTCAAAATGTGGAACACCCTCTTTTCGCACTGCGTGAAACATGCCATTGCCATGGAAAATGGTAGAACATCTGCAAAATTCAATAAAACACACTTCTCAGATACCAAACCTTTATTTGATAATCTGCAAATACCATAACCACACCATAAGTAAATGAAACGGCACATTACAAAAATAAAAGTCAGATTTACTACATTTTCTAAACAGACATATTACAGAGACACTTTAAATATTGCTCCTATAACCTTAGAAATATTGCTAGAACAGGATCTGTCTTGGTATTCAGTTTCTCTAAAAAATGGCAATTACTCTCTGAGACGTACTAGGGGGACAAGCAGACACTTTAAATATTGCTCTTATAAACTTAGAAACATTGCTGGAATAACAGGATCTATCTTGGCATTCAGTTTCTCCCAAAAAAAAAAAAAAAAAAAAAGACAATTACTTTCAGAGACGTACTAGGGGGACAAGCAGCACAAACAGAGACGCTTTAAATATTGCTCCTATAACCTTAGAAATATTGCTAGAACAAGATCTGTCTTGGCATTCAGTTTCTCTAAAAAAATGGCAATTACTGTCCGAGATGTACTAGGGGACAAGCAGGACAAACAGACACTTTAAATGTTGCTCTTATAGCCTTAGAAATATTACTAGAATAACAGGATCTGTCTTGGCATTCAATTTCTCTAAAAAAAATGGCAATTACTCTCCAAGATGTACTAGGGGGACAAGCAGCACAGACACTTTGCTCTTATAAATTTAGAAAGTTGCTAGAATAACAGGTCCTGGCTTTGGCATACAGTTTCTGGAAAAAAAGACATATTAGGGGGGGCATGCAGAACAACAGAGACACTTTAAATATTGCTCTTATAAACTTAGAACTATTGCTAGAACAAATGGCTTATTCTGAGACATATTAGGGGGACAAGCAACACCAACATAGAGACACTTTAAATATTGCTCTCATAAGCTTACAAATATTGCTAGAATAACAGGACCTGTGCTGGCACACAATTGGTCAAATACTTTCAGACTTCAAAATCCTAGGGGGACAAGCAGTACAAAAACAAACTTTAAATATTCCTGTTATTCTAGCAACTTTTTAAGTTTGTAACAGCATCTGTGTTGGCATACATTTAGCTCCATTTCTGGCAGGCTTCAGAGACATACTAGAAAAAAGCAGCACAAACTTACAGACACTAAACATTCCTCTTATAAACTTGGAAAGTTACTAGAATAACAAGATCTGTGCTAGCATACCAGAAAACACTTGCTATTGCAGCTAAAATACTTGCCTTTGCCTAGGTACACAGCACCCGCTCAATATGCAGTTAGCCAAAGTCTCCAGCAGCACAAATAATCCACCACGATGACCACAACACAAACTATGGTGATCCTGGTAGTCCAGCAGCAAGCAGCAAAATAAAACCTCAGCCCTTCTGTTCTGGCTGCTTCTGAGTCCCGATGTCTTCAATCCGCACCTTCCTTCTCCCGATGTCCGCAACATGCACCTTCCTTCTCCCGATGTCTTCAGCCCATATTCCGCTCCTTCCTGGTCTTCTTTCCTGGAGATTAGACCTAAAAAGTAAAATCCCTGATTCCTGGAAGCCTTTTTCAAGGCTTCCCGGAACGTGATTGGCTAGTACTGGGGAGCTTGCATAGGCTCTTGTCTTCCTGAGACTCTTTACTTGATTGGCTCGTAGAATGCATTCACAATTGGCTGTAAATGCAGTCTACTAGCCAATCAAAAACTGTGGCGCACAGCCAACACTGTGTAATGCAGAAGGGCAGCAGAGGCTTGCATTGATTTGTATATTGCAATGCCGATTGGCAGTAATTGCGGTACACAGACCAATCAAACTCCTTGTAGCAGAGCCACAGCTGTTCAACGCAGAACGGTGGCTTCACTCGTCTTAAATGCGGAGCGTTCCGCATAATCTTGAGCACTTGGATGCTCAGGCTAAGGGTACATAGTTCTCCTACTGTGGCACTTCATAAGGCTTGGATCCTTTTTCAGTGCATTAATCACCTATAATTAAATCCCCCATTGTAATGCCTCCTCACCTTACTTGTATAACTGCTGGTGAAAATGTTTTTACGAGACTTGTCTTGCTCCAGGAAAAACTTTCAGAATGTTTTAAAATGCACCTGCTGACTGTTGTCTCACCACTGTGTCAGACACACAGTAACATATTTTGTGAATGTTCTGTCATACAAGTATAGTGGTCATCAGAACTGGCTTATCAACATTTTCTTGCAGTATTGCTTTTTCCAAGTAGCTGGTCTTGTAAAACTTGCCTGTCCCACTATGATTCCTAAAAAAATTGATGTCATCTATTTCAGCTGCTGTTGACAACTCTTAGGAAATGCATAACTAGGAAACAGAAGACACTGGCAGCATTCAAATGCCAGAATAAGATAACTTTAGTAGAAGTGTGTATCATGGAGAGTTGTCAACACTTTAATTCAGTGACAGGATGACTTTACCCTACCTACCACATGAGCTAAACTGCTCTGTCATAACCAAACTAAACTCTAGTTGAGCTACGTTAATATATGGGCAATATAGAAAATAATGCTTTATCTGCTGGTCCCATTATCTGAGTCTTTGCTATTATTGTCTTTTTATCTTCTATATTTCTTAGAAACCTAGAATGAGTACTAGGCAAGTGATCACAGAAGCCGGGTCTATGTCAGAACAACGAAAAATCAATAAATCTAACGCTCACATGAGCGAATAATCAGGAACTCGAAATCGCTAATGTGAGGGGCTGCACCTCCCACCCCCTGCTAAATATATATTCCTACTTCGAGATCGCACTACAGTGAGGAAAGGGCAAATATTCCGATCTTCACTGTACTGCGATCCAAAAAACTAAATATCAAATTCCTGATTTTTCACTCGTGAATGCTCGATATTTTAATTTTTTGTCGTTCTAAAGTAGACCCCAGAAGGCCATACTATACTTAACCATAAACACCTTTAAGCAGACATACTTAAAGCTTTGCCACTCTTTAGAAGTACATAATATGTTTCACCTCACAAATTGACCAGGGCTGTACATGATGATCTGCTCTAAGTTTGTGTTTACCTATCCAGTCATCAAGACTAGTTTTAAAGGTAGCAAGAGTAGTTATAACTAGTTCCATAGGCTGGAAGTACATTGAGTTAAGAACCTTTCCTCCAGCCTTGTTTATTTGTTGGTGTAGATTTAGGTAGTACCACTGATTTTCCAAGGAAGTTGGAGGCCAGATAGGATTGGGTCTTCGTGGTACGAAAAGTGTGACATAGGTCACCTAGGAGCATCCGGTAGACTACTTAGGCTACTGAGTATTTCAAGAATCATGCTAATTTATTAAGCTAGGAAGAGGATTCAAGGCCTTTAGTTTTTCACGGTTCTAAACCTTGTGGGCATTTCCACTTGATCAGTATGCTTGAATTTGTACTTAAAGGGGACATTGTATTCGATGATGGGTCTGAAAAGGGAAGAGTACAGTCGAGGAATGAGGTCCTTGGATCTTAAAGAAATTAATTGGGCTAAATCAGTGGTGCACAACGTCTGGCTCTGAGGCCAAATCTGACCCTCAACACAACACCATCCGGCCCCCAGAGAGTAGCCATAAATATTTAAAAAAAGTGAAAAAATGCTATGCCTTACTCCAGTCATGCAAACTTTCCAGCACGTGCGTACTTACCTACTTGACTGCAGTTGCACACATCACTATTTTTAAGGTTCCTATTACATGAACAGACTTTTCAAAGTTCGAATGTCATATGGTTGACACCATATGATCGAACTTTGAAAAGTTCCAAGGTTAAATGTAACAGCGCCGTATGGTGCAGAATGGGAGAATTTCCCTTTTCTGCACCGAAGTGCGATCTCGGAGTTGGTATATTTAAGTAGGTGGTGGGGGGGGGTGCAGGGGGTGCTTCACCCCCCTGCTTGAAGCATTAAGGTAAGTTTGGTTTTTTTTGTTTTATTATATATTCGAAGTTTCAAACTTCGATCATATGTTGTCGAACATATGGGATTCGAAGTTTTGAAACTTCAAATATATAATATAGACCCTAATTTTAGCTGTGGAAGTAACTATTCTTTGTTGTGTATAACTTGTAGTCTGTAAACAGTAGTAACTTTCTGAAAGAGTTTATAATATGTCATGGCTGCAAGCCAGAATAAAGTTAAACACAAAGTTGATATAGAAAACAGGCAATTTCATGTCTGCTGTCTTAAGTAAAAATGCCAGTCACCTATACCTATTGTTAAATTGTAACGACTTGCTATGTTTTGAGGTGACCCGGAGATGCATTAAGAATTGATGTAGTGGCCCTCCCCACAAAAAGGTTGTGCATCACTGGGCTAGATAAAAGGATTTCTTCACTATGGTGAAACATGTTTGATCGAATGAGAGAAAGTTGTCAACATAAGTGCGACTGTATCTGTCTAAAGAGGACTACCATTTGCAAAATATGAAGTGGGAGTAGCTTTTTTGTGAATGCTGTTATGCTGCACTTTTTTTTTTTTTTTTTTTTTACATTTAGTTTGAGACTGTTTTTTGGTATTGTTACAGCTGTTTAGTGTCTCTTGATGAGCGAAAAACAGTGATCAACTTGCAGTCATCAACAAACTTGGTCATCCACACTGATGGGGTATTGGCTTAGATGTCTACAAAATAAATATAAAACAGGAAAAGATCCAATCCTGATTCGTGTCATACCCCACTAGTTAAAATTTTACATTCATAGAGGATGCTATCAACCTTCACTTGTTGGGATCTGTTGAATAACCATTGAGGAATCCAGCAGTCAGCGTAGGGGTTTACTTCTGTCATGGGAGACAGTGCAAAAAGCCATGACCAGGTTGAGGTAAGCAGAGTGTATGGAGTACAGTTGTGTACAGCTACTGTAAACTTCTAAAATAAGCTTGCTGGGTTCAGGAGACAGAACCTGCCCTTCATAAAACCAAAGTAATTTGGGTCTTCATCAGTTAAGTTGCCTGTATCCACATACATGAGTTTTACTGTAATATATTCCATGGCTTCTCACAGACTGGTGAGACTGACAGTCCTATAATTACCTGGATCTGTAAAGGAGCCACCTTTATGTAGAGGATTCACAGTGGCTGCCCTTCGGCTGTTATTACTTTTTGTTGAAATTAATAAAGATGTTAAAAAAAAACAGACCTGATTTTACCAATCTGTGGTTCTTTCTGTTAGAGTGTGAACTTTGTAAACAGATAACATTTTAACTTTGTAAACAGATGCCCTTGTTTTCAAAGGCTGAAGGCAGTGCAAGTGATTATACCACACGTGGTTGATGTTACCAAACCAATCCCTGCTCACTACCCTTAATTCTCATCTAAATCAAATTACAGCTCAAAGCCTTTCTAAGCCACTCATATAGGAGATACTAGGAGGGTCAGCATTACTGCATCTGTTATGTTTCCAAGTATTGCAGTTCCAAAATTAATTTAGACTATCTGGAAAAAGAGAACCTGAATGACAAATACTACGTCTTACTGTTGTGTTGCAGCATAATCTTACTGAAACCCTGATTCCCGCTCCTCTCTATAAATTTTGTCAAAACTGTAAAACTACCCTGTTGTCCTTCCATATCACTGTTGCAGTATTCTTTACCACAGGGATTCCCTGCCAAGGGTAGCCCAATTTCCAGCCAGTATACTAAAGCCTTAGGATTTATAGATGTCGTATCTCACGCATATGCTTCCTGCTCTAGGTGTAGGGCATAAAGGTGACATACAGACATACATACCTCAGAACTTCTTTGCCACCAGTCCAAATGCCATCATTGATCGTCGGTCTAAACGTTTCTTCTTCTGTGCTGGTTACTTTAGCCATGTTTCAGTTAAGTGCCCCATTGGGTTTCTTCTATTCTTCCTTTTTCTGTTTTGTGGGTTTACATGTCATCCTGAAAGGGAAAATGTCAGTGTGGGAGTCAGATTCCCTATAAGGATCATCATGAACAGTGTCTGTTTTGTTTGGGTGCTTCTCACATTCATACAAAGTGTTCTTTTTGCCAAGCATTTGTACCTAAGACCCTTTAGGGTCGTCTCTCCTCCTTGTCCATTTACCTGGAAAACCAACAGCTAAAATTGTTGGCACAGGGTGCAAAGGCAGTTTCTTCCCATCCTGAAGGTCAGCCGTCTGCCAAGAAGAAGGACAAAAGAGTCGGGTCTGATTTGGCTGCTGTCCGACCTCCCCCAGACATCTGTCTTTAGGCTGGTGAAAGCACAGATAATCACCCAGTTGGTAGGGCATATTCCTCTGCCACGACCATATCAGAGTCTCTGCAGATGTCCATTCCAGATTTTGAGGGAATAACCTTGGTTGATCATTTCAAAGGATCCGAGTTGGATTCTGCAGATATTTGTTTGGGAAGAGACTCCCACTACGTTAGCTAAATGTAGGCAAGGGTCTGAACCTCCTAGGGTGTTCAGGGCAGACGTCCTTCAAAAGAAAAAAAAAGAAAAAACAACCACATTTCTCCTGCTCCTAAAGAACCCCAGCATGAATCGTAGGATTTTACCCGGTGATTATTTAATGCATTTATGGCCTTAAAGCCTCCCTAGGGAGTTTCTGTACCTGCTCAACCCTTGGTCCTTTACCCCTCTTAAGAGGCCCAGAGAGCAGGACTCCTCTGATGAGAACTTAGATTGTGGGTTATAGTATTTGGCATATTCCTCTCGAATCCCTTCTCACTTGGACTACAGCTCTGAGGAGGAAGACGTTGTTAGCCCTAACTCTCCCTTTGAAGAACTTTCCTTTGGGGGCACTACTTCTGGTATGATGGAGTTTTTTTTAAATGGGACTGTACTCAGATTTCTGATGTTCAAAAAAGTTATTATGATCTCCTCCAGATGGAGTCCCTTCTGCTGTTCCTCCGATCTTGGCTGCCCTTTTGGATACCTTTTCAGCAGCTTCTGTGACCTCAGATTCTCAACCTCCGGCTCCTAAGAAGCCTTACAGGTTTTATAAGGTGCCTGAAAGGTGTACATTTCTCCACAATTGTCCCTCTGCTGACCCTTCTGTAGTATCTGTCTCTTCTGACAAACCCTCTAAGCTTTTGCCTTCTACTAAACTTCTTTCAGACAAGGAAAGTAGAGCTGTGAAATGGCTGGGTAAGAAGGTGTGTACTGCTGTCACCTTGGCCTTTTGGGCAATTAACTACCATACCCATATGACCAGGTATGTTTTGACCCTTCTTTCTCAGGCTTCCCAAACTATCTCATATCTTCCAGATTCTGAATGGAAGACCCCATCCCTCTTTTTACCAGCCTATTCTTCTCAAGTAGCCCGCCACTCTACTAAATGTAGCTACAATGTATCCTCTAAGGCTGCTGCTTTTGGTTCTGTTTTGAGATGTTATTCTTGGCTTCGTCTCCAGCCATTACCTGGTGATATTAAGGCTAAACTGCTGGATGCTCCACTTAACAATAAGAACCTGTTTGGTTCTGCAGCTGCTGAGCTTTTTAAGTCTTTACAGGATAAGGGTAAGGCCTTGAAAGAATTGCAGCATATCTTTGTTTCTCCTATTCCTAAGTTCCAGAGGAATTATCCCTCTAAACCTGCTTTTGTTCACAGACAGCCTTGCCGTCCTCCCAAAGGTAAGAAGGGTTCAAGAGGGGTTCCTCCTGCTAAGTCTCCTCAGACTCCTGCTTCTCAGAAGCCTCCTTTTCAAGACAAGCCAAGTTCTGTCTGTTTGCTTCCCCCTTCTTGAACCATGTTCCCTTATCTCTTTAATTTTCCCTGTCCCTTCCTAATTGGTTAAGAATCACTCAAGACTCTTGAGTTCTGTCCGTCATCCATCAGGAATACTTTACAGTGTGAAAATCCTGTCCTTCCTTTCTGGTCATCTTAGCTGCTTCAGGAACAGCTTCCTTGTTTCCCAGAACCATTTTAGGGTTCCAGGTACCATTCAGGCTGTGCCCCTTCTCAAGAAGGGAAAGGGGTTTTGTTCCAGAATGTTGGAACTTGGAGATCCATTCTGAAGATCTCTTCCTTTCGCCTGTTGTCCCTTCAGGACCCCCCTTTCGCCTGTTGTCCCTTCAGGACCCCCCCCTTTCCTCTACTTCTTCCCCAGGCTTTCCTGATCTCTCTCTGGATCTGAAGTGCTTATCTTCACATCCCAGTTCATCCCCTTTTCAGGAAGTTTTTGCATTTCTCTGTTTCTTCCTTGCATTTTCAGTTTTCTGTTTTGAATTTTGGCCTTTCTGTTGCTCCAAGGGCTTTCAGCACATGCTCTACTCATGCAGGCTTCCCTCCCTGAGACCTTGCTTCAGCACAATCACTTTAGTCTCTGTCTCTTGCAAACCCTGGGGTTTACCATAAACTTCCAAACATCAGTCCCTGGTTCCTTCTCAGGATGATGGATTTTTCAATTGCAAGTTCCATACCATCCCTAAGGCTCTTTATCTTCTCACCTTTTTTCAATCCCTTCTTCTTCAGGTTTCCCTTTCAGTCAGAGAGTTTCTGAGGGCACTAAGATTCATGGCTTCCACCATTCCTATGCCACCTCTAGCCAGGGTTCAGATGAGATAACTTCAATGGTCCCTAAAGTCAGTATGGCTCCAACACTATCATCCTCTAGATTTTCTAGTCCTCCTTCCTCCATGCCTAAAGCTTGAGCTTCAGTGATGGACTCATCAGCTCAAACTTGACCCGGGACTTCCTTTTGAGCCCCTAGTCCCCTGTCAGGAACTTTTTTCAGATGCCTCAGGCATGGGGTGGGGAGCTTCTTTCAGTCCCCTCAAGGTCCTGCCCCCTCATCAGAGGTCAGACTATATCAGTCTCAAGCAGATGAGAGCTCTCCTTTTCACCCTTCAGACCTTTTATTTAGTTCTCTTCCAGAGCCTCTCAAAATCTTAACAGAAAATACCACAGTAATGTGGTATATCAGTAAACAAGGGAGGACACAGTCCTATCTTTTTTGCAGGCTGGGTCTTCAAGTTTGGGATCTAGCTGTCCAGTATCAAATGACTCTTCAGACTGTATACATTTCTACAGAGCAGAATATAGTGGCAGACTCTTTTAGCATGTCCATAACACAGACTGACAAATGGATGCTTCACAGAAATGTGTTTCTAGACATTGTCCATCAGTGGGGTACTTCTACTAATCTTCTTGCCTTCCTTTGAACAGGCAACTTCCTCTTTTTTGCATCAGTGCCCCAAGTCCTCTGGCCTGGAAGGTGGATGCCCTATCCTTTTCTTGGAAGGGGATGTTTCTCGACAACTTTCGTCCCCTTCCTTTCATTCTGAGGGTCCTGCTCAAGATAGTGCAGGTCTCCCCCAAAATCTTTTTGGTGACTCCTTTTTGGGCCAGACAGCATTGGTTCCCATGTCTTCTGCATATATCCAAGGCAATCACCACAAGTTACCTCACAGGGTGGACCTACTCACACAAGAGATGTTATCTCTCATCCATCCTTACTTGTCCGCTCTTCAACTGACATTGTGGGTGATGGGGGTTTGATCCCCTTTTGGTACCTTTTTTCTGTGGATGTACCAAGGGTTCTGTAGAAGGCAGGAAGCCCACTACCAGGAAATGCTATATAGCCAACTGTTTGGTGCCTTGCTCATAACCAGGATCCATTTTCGTGGAGATCCCTTTAGCTCTATCTTATTTGTATGAATTGCTGTATGCTGGGTTAGCATATTCGTCTGTTAAAGCTCATTTTACAGCTATGTCTGCTTGTCTGCCATTAACTCTACCTCCTCAGACCTCTAGGTTTGAGGTCAAACAATTTTTTAAAGGTGCCCTTCATATCAGACCTGTCAAGTAGCCTGATCCACCTTCCTGGGACCTTAATTTTGTTCCGGAAAAACTGACTCAGGCTCCTTTGGAACCTGTAGCTTCAGCTTCTTTACAACATTGTACATGGAAGACTGTTCTTCTTTTGGCCCTTACTTCATCTAAGAAAGTGACTGAACTTCAGGCTCTTATGGCAGTTCCTCTTTTTTGTTTTTTCATGGGGACAGGGTGTCTTTTCGTATTGTTGTGGGACAAGACCAGCTTATTAAAATTTATATTAATTTCATTTTATTAATGATGCTATAATATGATTGTTAAGAAGCAAATAGAATTTGTATGCAGGGCTGGGAAAAATACAGCTTCATAAGCCACCGTATTGCTGTTTCTTAAACTGCATTCTTTTAGTATTTAATAAGAGAGAATAGTATGTGTTGCATGAAGTCGAGGCATATAGTTACTACAAAAGGAATTTGTTAGCCTGACTCCTCCAGGCTAGGAGTGCGTTGTTGCTAGGGCAGGTTTGAAACATCCAAGGTCAGAAACAAGACCCCTTGAAAGCAGGTGGATCTTGTATGAAAAGATGTTCACGTGAAGTCCAAGGCGAAAATCACGAGGGATGAGGACATTTGCAAAGTTTTTCATTTGTCAGAATAACTGTAACGTAATGAGGCTGCATGACCAGGTTAGATAAGAAAATGTATAAAAGTACAGTTTTCTATGTGAAGTGAGAATGCTTCATCAAGGGCTATGAAGACTGACTCCCAGCGCTGTAAAAATTAAATTTCTGTTTTAACATCCTGATGTGTTGTTCCTGACTAAAGGCATATACAGTAAATTCTTAATGTTATTTATTTATGACTATAACAGTATTAATCCTTCTTTTATGCCCAAGGTGGTTAATGAATTGTACCTTAATTAGTCTATTAATTTACCCTCCTTTTTTCCTTCTCTGCAGTCTGCTAGTGTGAAGGTTCTTCACACCTTGGATTTGCATAGACAGCTCAGATATTATTTAGATAAGACTAAGGCCATTCGCAAGTCTGAGCAGCTTTTTATTTCCTTTCATCCAAGATCTCTAGGTTTGGCTGTTTTTGAGCAAGCCATTTCTATAGCTATCTAAATCCATTTATTTTTGTTACTGCTTTCATGGGAAGAGCCTTTCTGTCTCTGTAAAAGCTCATTCTACCAGGGCCATGGCTTCCTCTGGTGCTTTTTTCAAAGGATTGGATATCAGTTCCATCCTTGAGGCTGCTACTTGGACCTCTTTCCATACCTTTATTAAGCTTTACACATTGGATGTTGTTTCCAGAGCAAGAGCAGGATTTGACAGAGCTGTCTTGCATGGGTTTCTCGAGGGCTCCTCTGGGCCTTCCTCCTACCAAGTTTCCCCTTGATCTTTCATATGCTCCCTTTAGTGAACAATACTGCAATAGTGATATGGAAGGACATCCTACAGTTGTGTAAAATCTTACCGTAACAGTAGATGTCCTTCTCTTCACTGTTGTAGTATTCACTCCCTCACTCCTCCCCATTCTGCTGTATTCTATTCTTTTTTCTCCTTCTGGATGCACATGCTCCTCCTCCTTTGTAGGACTGTTGTTCCTCCTGCCTTTATTCATTTCTGAGGTATATACATCCGTACGTCATTTTTATGTCCTACACCTTGAGCAGGTAACATACAGGTGACATACAATGTCTGTAAATCCTAAGGCTTTGGTATACCAGACAGATGTTGGGCTACCCTTTAGAGTCTCCCTTTGGTAAAGAATACTGCAACAGTGAAGAGAAGGACAGTTACTGTTATGGTAAGATTTAACACAACTGCACTGTCTCGGTGCAGAGTTCATGTCTTTTCACTTTTGTTAATTTGATGGATAAGGTTAGAAGTAAGCCTGAGTGATTCAGAGGGGTAATTTAGGCCTATATTAAATTAGCAAATGCTTAAAAAAGCGAGCGCTGATTCATTGACCCTAGTTCACCGAACGCTAACAATCCAGAACACTCGGAACAGCAATTTTTTTCCCAGAGGAAAAAAAATCGCTGTTCCACAAAAAAAAAAAAAAAAACATTATTTAACGTGGGGGACTGTCCCCCCCCCCACACCTCACTTAAATATACCAACTCCGAGATCACACCACAGTGGAGGAAACGGCAAACTCCCAAAACCGGCCCAGCTATTTTTTTCCCTGAGAAAAAAATCATTGTTCCGGGTGTTCGGCATTGTCAGCATTCGCTCAAATAGGGTCGATGAATCAGTGTTCGCTTTTTTAAGCGTTCGCTGATTCAATATAGACCTGAAATTTAGTACTCTAACTACACATGGTGACCATTTTAGAAATCTGGTAATTAGCAAAGCATTTGCAGTTACTTTTCACACTTAATAAAATGATTCTCAGTACTTTTGGCATGGTGGAATTGTCAGTTTGTGAAAGTTTGACAGTCAGAATGTTGTGATGGTAGCATGGTTTGTCAAACATTGTTGATGTAGCATTCTGATAGATTTTGGTGATTTTTTTTTAGTTAACACCATTTGATTAAGGAATGGCTGATTTCCCCTTTAACCCCGTGCCTACCTTAAGAAAGAAAAACAAGAGACCATTTATGTTTCAGGAAGGAAGCAGCCAACCCTTACACTTAGAATTAATGAAACAATCTTTCTGTTAATTATTTATACCACTGAGGAACTTTTGGGCCTCAGTGTAGCTTCAACAGCAGTAAATTTACAGGAACTGATGTTTACAGAGAACATTAGATCTTGCATAACAATGTCACTTGGTGTACTGGATCTGGTGTTACACAATTTCCTGTCATCACCTTCAGCCTGTAACAGAATATGACTACACAGATCTGTACCTCTGCATTGTTGGGGTCAAGCAGCATCCTCTGTATGTAAGGAGTTTTGAGGTTTGCTGTCTACAGAAGACAACATTCTATTCTGATGCCATTGGAAGAGTGTGAGTTGGGCCATTTTCTGTAAAGTTATATAGCAGTAGTACATGTAGTACACCTGGCATCTTTGTAACATGTTTTCAGGCTTTGTGGCTAGCAGGGCTCTACCTTATGCCTTAATTATTTTTCTGTCATTCAGACAAAAAGGGTACAAAAAGGTTTAATATATGCTTGATGCTTATTTACTGACTTAATTATTCTACTGACAAACTCACTCAGAAGTCGTATTAGTCATCTTATGTAATGGTTTGGTGGCTCTGTCTATCAACCACTAAAATTTTCAACTGTAAGTAAATTGCTGCCTTGATTATTCAGAAGCCAGACCATTTTAATGATGATCTTTAAAATAAGATTTTCCATCGTTTGCCTTAAGAACCCACCACTCACCATTTGCCCAAGTTGAGTCTGATGTTATTATCATTTGCTTATATTTGATCCATTTATCTTATATTTTTAAATGTAGATATTTGAATATTTGTGATTGAATGTTTCACTTTTAAACATTCTTTTCATTGCTATCTGAAAATATTAAAGTATCCAGTATAGTTCAGAATGTCAGTAAAACTTCAGTCAAGCTGTTTTTCAGAGTAAGTAAAAGAAAGTCAGAACATGCCAAAAATATTTGAGTGAATTGATGAAGAAAATGAAAAAAGTATGTTGTCAAAACAGCATACCTCTCAACCTCTTAGAGGAAGAAATCTGGACAAACCCATAAATTAAGGGGGGGGGGACTAGGGCCCAACTTAGAAAGTTGAGAAAATAGCAGGTTTTCCATTAGCATGAATTTTCTGAAGGTATGAATTCTGGAACTCAAATACAAGTCTTTATTTTCTGACTTGTATCCTCAATGGTTGTCCAATGACTTGCCAGAAAATCAAATTTTTATGAGTAGCAGACCAGAAGTATGAGACAAAAATCTGGACAGGTGAGAAGTATGAAAAAGAGAGAAGAAAAACACACGCGCGCACACACACACACACACACACACACACACACACACACACACACACACACACACACACACACACACACATTATTGAATCCTGGGGACAGTGTATTTTTTTCTGAACTTTAGAAATGCTATTGCCCCTATTTAACCTAACTTTATGTAACATAGCTGTATAAATGGCACAGTGAGTAGCATTGTCTCATCACAGCAAGAGGATCTCCATTTAGACACTCAGCTGGCAAGCCTTCTGTTTGCATATTTTGTTTCTGAGTACTAAAGTTTCCTCCCAGTTCAGCCTCCATTTAGTTCAGTCTTTAAAGCACTCCTTTAATATATGTTTTATTTTTAAATGTTTATTAAATATTAAATATTCATTGCTGTTTATCATATCTTAAAAGTGTACAAACTTGATATACACATGAATCTTCTGATAAATGTGCCAAATGCAGCCACTTGTTCAGAGGTAATTTACAAATTAGCTGTGCACATGTGCATGTGGAAGAGAAAAAGAGAGGCAGAGACAGAATAAAGGCCTGGCAGTCTTCTTCCATTCCCTATTTACCAAGTAAGCTGCATGGATGGAGGCAGCTGTTTGTGGGATCACTATAGGAGCTGAATATGACTCATAAGCATGTTGTAAAATAGTTACTAATTAAAATACCACATTTTATTATTTTTTAAGGTTATGTTTAAGAATTTTTAAAATATACTGTATTATTTTGCTACATATTAGAAATGTTTTATCCACTTTTTACATTTTCTTTGTATAATGTAGCTGTGTATGACGTTTGTCATAAGAATTATTTACTCCTTTTTCTAAACTTTTGAGAGACCATAAGCTTTGTCAGAAATTATATTATTCATGTATAGCCCTTTAGCCTGACCAGCAGATTTGTTAGCAAATATTTTGAAAACTGAAGCACAATCAGTAATAATCATAAGCAGTTACAATTACATTGTTTTCTATACAGGTTGCACTGTTAACTCGTTTTTTTTTCAGAAGACACTATGTTTACTTCTTAAAAAAAGAAAAAGAAAACAAGATTTTTTTTTTAAATTTCATTCTGTACTTAATGTTCAGGCTGCTTGCCCACAAATATTCATAGAAAGCCTTTAGCTGCTTATATCTTAATCTTAGGGGATGTCAGCTGTATATACATCAGTCACACAGCGTCACCAGTTGTAGTCCAAAACAGTCAGCCTCTTCTACTTAACATATTGATTTGCTGTGTTTAGTAGAAAGAGCAGAATATTCAAAAATTTTAAGTTCATTTTTCAGTCTCCCAAGCAGTCATTTTATTTATTTACGTTTAGATCATACACAGCTTACTGTATGAGAACTACATTTGGTAGTGGTGTTTTTTCTCAAGGAATCCTGTCTATACACTTTTTTTCTAAACATTTAAGAGATGATGACTTCCAAGATGGCTGCACATTGACTAACAGCTTAATTCTAGCTCTCCCAGTATGAAAACAGAAACTTAGAGGAGAATGCCAGAGAATTTATATTTCTGGATACATTTCAATAACTGGCAAGTAAGAAAGTAAGTGCACTACCTCGACGCCAGAAAAAAGAAATACAGAAGGCTTGAAGGAAAATCATATATAAAAGGTGAAGAAAAAACACTGACTGGGAAAAGAACCGCAGCTGTTCAGCAAAAAGTAGTGTAAGCTCCAGACATTACTTCCAGTAACCTAGAGGAAAGTATAAGGCAACCAAACACAGGCCTGATTAATATAATCAAAACACTGATGGAGTATATCAACTCAACGCAACTAACAGCGGGTAAAACTGCCTTCCAGTTTATAGCCTGCTACAGACCACCCTCCCAAACCCAGGAACCCCACTCGGCCTTCCTGAGAACACTGGAAAATATGAAGGTCTCTCCAAACACCATTATACTGGGCAACTTCAACTACCCAAACATAGACTGGGAGCATTACTCTAGCTCCAACACCCTAGCCCAAAGGTTCCTAGAATTTATAAACTCAAATGATATGGAACAACTTGTTACCACTCCCACAAGAGGGGAAAACTTACTGGACCTGATCATCACCAACATGGCGACTCTATGCTCCAGACCAGAAGTGTATCCTTCACTGGTAAGATCAGACCATAAACTAATCTCACTGGATATTCACATCCCGACCCCACCCCCTTCCCAGAAAACCACAGTGAAAAACTTCTCTAAAGCAAATTTCACACTCCTCAAAACTGAGGTGGAATCCTTCAAAGCCCCCAGGCCTGTGGAAAATACGGCCCAGACCGCAGAATCCTTTATAAACGCATTCTATGAACACCTTCAGGAATGCGTGGATCATGCAATCCCAAATAAAACCAAGACCCAATCCTCCAAAGGCAGACATCCTGTCTGGTGGATCCCAGCCATAAACAAACTATACAATAGAAGGAGGAAGCTACTGCATGATAGAGCAAAATCCCAAAAAGGGAAGGCATCTCTGATCAGTATTAGCAAAAAACTACGGGCACTCATAAAATCATCTAAGGCCAGCTTCGAGAGAAAAATTGCACAGGACACTAAGGATAATCACAAGGCTTTCTTTAGTTATGTTAGGAACCTGCATGGGAATTCCCAGATATGCTCAGAATTAGTCCAAAATGACAAAAAATACACTGAACCCACAGACATTGCCAGCATCCTAGCTGACAGGTTCAGCACAAACTCCCCCCCTCCCCACCAAAAGGGCAAATATCTATCCCAGCAGAGTGCTTGCCCCCCTGACATCTCAGATGCTCAGGTAAGAGCCGCCCTCTCCAAAGCAAAAAACACAGCATCAATGGGACAAGACGGTGTCCCGGGCTGCGTCCTACATGAACTCCAAGAAGAGCTAAACCCAAACATAAAACTACTGTTCAATCTCAGCCTTACTACAGGATATGTACCCAAAAAGTGGCGTACAGCAACAGTGGTCCCTCTCCACAAAGGTGGTGCCTCAACGGATCCTGGAAACTATCGCCCCATAAGCCTGACTAGCTTGGTCTGCAAAGCTGTGGAAAGTATCATCATGTACCTCATAAATAAAGATATTGGGGACTTACAGACACTAGATCCTACCCGGTTCGGCTTTGTTAAGGGCAGATCCTGCCTCTTAAACCTTGTCGATTTCTTTGAAACAGTCACCAAGGCCATTGACGAGGGGTAGGTGGTCCACACAGCCTACCTGGACCTCACAAAAGCCTTCGATACAATACCTCACTCAGGCATTATAGATAAGCTCACCAGCTTAAATATAAACCCCTATGTCACTAGATGGGTTGCAAACTGGCTCAAGGACAGAACCCACATGGTTAGAATTGCTGGAGCCATGTCAGACTCCAAACCAGTTACAAGTGGCATCCCACAAGGCTCAGTCCTGGGACCTCTCTTGTTCGGTATATATTTCTCAGAGGTACAGGCCAAAACGGAAGGACTGTGGCTGATCAAGTTCGCAGATGACTGCAAACTGGGTGCCATAATCGACTCTCCAGCCGACACAAGCATCCTCCAAAAGGGCCTCATAGAAACAGACAACTGGTGCCAGAGCCATGGCCTCAAGCTAAATGCCAAAAAGTGTATAGTCATCCCCTTTGGCAAAAACAAAGTGCCCACAAATTACCACATAGGTGGTAATCCATTAAGTACAGAAGAAGTAATTAGGGACCTGGGGACCCAAGTTGACAGCAATCTCTCATTTGACAACTACGTGGCCAAAGTGGTTAGAAAAACATTTTATATAGCCCACCTAATCATGAAGGGATTCACATCTAGATCAGGGGAGGTCATCGTGCCTCTTTACTCATCCCTCATCAGGCCCATAATTGAGTACAATGCCCCTTTTGGGATGTACCTTACCAGACACCTGCAGCAACTGGAAAGACCCCAAAAGTACCTCACCAAGAGGATCAAAGGGCTCAAACGGATGCCATATGCTGCCCGGTTAAAGAAACTCCAGCTCTACTCAGTGGCATACCGCCTGCTCAGAGGCAATCTGTGCCTGACGTATAAAGCCATGTCCAACCCGGAATTAATGGACATGCTGCACCTCAAAAAATCCAAATTCCATCGAGCTACGCGCTCGAGAGACTTGAATCTCAGCACTGAAATAAATAGGACATGCTGGAGGGACAGATTGATAACCCGGAGGCTCCCTTCACTCTGGAATAAAATCCCAGTCCAGGTTAG